>NW_023425404.1:16163053-16385553 GCF_014108245.1 Pipistrellus kuhlii | reverse complement strand
CACTGGTAAAGGAATTATTGGCAGTTGGCAATCATCTGTGTGACTTAAACAACAGAAATTGTTTTTCCTCACAGTTCTGGAGGCCAAAAGTCCAAGATCAGGGAGTCAGCAGGTTTGGTTTCTTCTGAGGTCTCTCTTCTTGGCTTGCAGACGGCCACCTTCTCACTGTGTCCTCACTGGGCCTTTTCTCCATGTGCACCCCACACTCTCCCTCCCCCATGTCTCTCTGTGGGTGCCATGTTCCCTTTCTCTAGAAGGACACCGGTCAGATGGGGACACCCTAATGTTCTCATTTTACCTTAATTACCTCTTTGAAGGCCCTATCTTCAAATATTCGTATTCCGAGGTACTGGGGGTTATGACTTCAATATACACATTTTGGGTATAATTCGGCCCATAAAACCTGCCTTCGCCAAGTCACATTCCCATTCCATGCCTTTATTTTTCCCACTTGGAACCCACTTCCAGGCTGGCAGGCTTTCTGAGAAAGACAGCACAGTCCTATGTCTTTAAAAAGACTTGATAATGAATGTCAAGGACAGAATAGGGAGCAGCCAAGAGCCTGCTGTGAGCTGTCCTTGAAAAGCCAGCAACATCTGCAGAAGATCCCCAGATACTGCCCTGCTAGGGACCATCCCTCTTTGGAATTCTCTCTCCTTACTTCCAAAGCCATTGTTTGTAGATTTCAGGGGAACTTGGGCCTCTCTCAGTTAAATAAAAGAGACAAATTTGTGTCTCCATAAAATATCTGATGCTGCAATTAAAAATATTTTTTTTTTCCCCTAGGTCTCAGGAGTAAAGAATTGAGTGAATCACATTATTCTATTCCTGTCATTACTAGGTCCACTGTATTGCCCTCACCCCAATAGTCACTACACCAATGTGTTTCTTGATATATTTTGATATGTATATCTCCTTGTAAAATGTATGGTATATATGGGGAGTTGTGTTTTTAACTTACAAAAATGGCATGCCCTAAATATCATTTAGTGGCCTGCTTTTATTTTTCAGCTCTAAGGTAAGTTCTCTGCTTCTAAGAGCTGTGAATGTTCATAGTTGTGTGCACCTGCACCCCCCCCCACCCCCGCCAGCCTGGTTGCCCCTAACTGCCACCCCCATTGGCCTGGTCACCCCACGCAGCCTGCTGTTCAGTTGCTTGGTCATCCCTCACTAACCCCTTGTCAGCCTTGTCAGCCCATGCAGCCTACTATTCAGCTTTGCTACAAATCTGTGCAGATATTCTTGCCACATAACAATAAACGTACTATCTGGTGGGGAAGCCAAATCACTTTGTTCATTGCCTTTAGTCTGAATACCAAATGTAGACCCCAGGGACTTGCCTTTAGTCACCCATACAGTGATGGCATCCTGGACAATTTGCATATTACTCTATTATTAGCATAAATAATGTGTTTGGGTCTTAGGGTACTCTTCTACCAAATGAATATTCCAAACAAACTCAACTCCAAGGTCAACTCTATTGAAAGGCAGAGCAGTATAATGAAGGAGAAACAGCTTTGAACCCCAAGTTGTAGCTTTGGAAATATTAGTAAATTCGAGAAGATAATTTCTTCAGCTTTAACTTGAAAATACATATGTAATAGTTCTTTGATCATTAAATTAAATACAGACCACTATACATACCACTGTATAAAGTACTTGGCACTTTGAGATGTTCAAGCAAAAAGTTCTCTTCTCTCTCTTAACCCACACCCCTTTCCCTGGTTTTTCAGTTGAAGAATTCATCTTTACATTTTTTTATTTTTTGAGGTCTCAATACATGCAGTAAAATGCACTAATCTTTTTTTAATAGCAGCTTTATTGGGATATAATTGAAATGCCATAAATTCACCCTTTTAAAATGCACAGTTCAGTGGTTTCTACTATATTCACAGAATTGTGCAACCATCACCACTATTTAAGAATATTTTCACACATACACACACACACACACACACACACCCCAAACAAAAGAAAGCCTGTACTTATTAACAGTCACTCCGCCTGGCATCTTCCCCTTATCCCCTAGTAACCATCAATCTACTTTCTTTCTACTGTTCTGGCATATTATATACATGGAATCATTCAATATGTGGCCTTTTGTGACTGGCGTATTTTTACTTGGTATGTTTTCAAGGTACATTTGTGTTGTAGCATGTATCAGTACTTCATTCCTTCCTGTTATCAAGCAATATTCAACATTATGGACATGTGACAATTTATCCATTCATCAAGTGATGGATATTTGGGTTGTTACCACTTTGGGGAGTTATGAATAATGTTGCTATGAATATTCATGTACAGATATTTGTGTGGACATATCGTTTCAATTATCTCTGGTATATGTCTAGAAATGGAGTTGCTGGTCATATAGTAGCTATGTTTGACTTCTGGGGAACTGCTAAATGGTTTTCTAAAAAAACAACCAAAATGTTACAATTTCACTAACCATATATGAGGGCTCTAATTCCCCTTCATTCTCACCAACACTTGTTATTGTCTGTCTTTTTCACTTTAGTCTTTCTCATGGTAATGAAGTGATATCCCATTGTGATTTTGAAGGGCATTAATTTTAAATTAGCAGCTTGATGGATTTTTGCATATGTATACACCTATGCAATCACCACCCAGTTTGAGATATAGAACATTTTCCTTATCCCTTATCCCAGTCAATACCTCTCACCCAAAGTAACCCCTCTTCTGCATCATCATAGTTTTCCTGTTCTTGAACTCTAGATCAACGGAATCATAGAGTATATACTCTTTTGTGTCTGGGTTCTTTCAGTCAAAAACACTGTGGGCCCAGGATGGGTAGCTCAGTTGGTTAGAATATCACCATACTATGCCAATGTTGTGGGTTTGATCCCCCATCAGGGCACATACAAGAATCAACCAATGAATGCATAAATGGATAGAACAACAAACTGATGTGTGTGTTTTTTCTCTCTCTCTCTCCCTTCCTCTCTCTCTAAAATCAATAAATAAAGTTAACAACAACAACAAAAAACATAGTATCAGTTGTTTCAGCTATTTGTTCTTTTTTGTTTCTGTGCAGTATCCCGTTGTATTAATATGCTGCAATCTATTCATTCTCCTATTAGTGGACATTGGTGTTGGTTCCAATTTGCGGTCAACAAAACCAGATTTGTACATTTCTTCTGGAAGCCATATGAACTCATTTCTCTTAGGTATATTCCTAGGAGTGGGATTGCTGGATCTTGGGGTAGTTTTAGCTTTAGTAGAAGTCACCAAACAATTTTCCAAAGTGGTCATACCAATTTACACTCCAACAAGCAGTGCATGAGAGTTCTATGTTGTTCTACATCCTCGTCAGCACCTGAATATATTGGTCTCTTTAAGTTTTAGCCACCATGATGGATGTGTAATGGTATCTCATGGTGGTTTTAATTTGCATTTCTCTAGTGATTAATTATGTTGAGTACTTTTGTTCATTGCCTTTAGTCTGAAATTTAGCTAAAAGGACCGCATAGCTAATCTTGGTGATTGCTGGAAGAGCCAAGGATTGGGTCCTGCATGGGACCCCATCAAGGCTGAGGAATTTGAATCCCAGGTCCTTGATCACACTCTACTAATGGAATTGAATGCTGATATAAAATCCGTTGGTATAGGTTTATTCACTTTCAAATCATCATTATTTTATTTTCCTAAAACTCTCCTTGCAACATATCAGAAGAGAGAGTCTTCTTAGTAGCTGTAACCCAACCGGTGTGGTTCAGTGGCTGACTGGCAACCCATGAACCAAGAGGTTACCGGTTCAATTCTGGTCAGGGCAAATGCCAGGGTTGTAGGCTCGATCTCCAGTAGGGGGCATGCAGGAGGCAGCCAATCGATATTTCTCTCTCATGGATGTTTCTCTCTATCCCTCTCCCTTCCTCTGTCACTAAAAATCAATAAAAACATGTTTTGAAAAAATTTGACCAGCCAATCTTCAAAGTAAAGATCAAACTATATTTAAATTAAAAAAAAAAAACTTTCCACTGAAAAGTTAGTCAGATGAAATGACAATCTATTAATAGTATTCAATGGATGTTTAGGTTAGTGTTCCTCATTTTTTTAAAATAGTTTTTATTCTTAATCATGCCTTAATGGTGAAATGTATCATTGGGCATGTGGTGGTATTATTGATATGAGAAAATGCTAAGTAACTGATTTACTATCTGAAAAGGGATTTACTATCGGGGAAAGGGAGGGAGGAAGAGACTGAACATAAACTGCACCTATGGATGAGGACAATGGGGGATGGGGAGGGGGCGGAGGGTGGGGTGGGAACCTGGTGGAGGGGGGAAGAAATGAGGAACCTTGTAACAATATGAACAATAAAGATTGATAAAAAAAAAAAAAAATTAAAATTAAAAAATAATTTTAAAAAATTAAAAAAAAATCATGCCTTAATGGGAGGAACACTTAAAAGAGAGTCAGTTATTTTTCAAACGTTTCCTCTGTCCTCAAGTAAGGGAGAGGTGATGTGAGAGTTAAGAGTTTCAGAAGATTCCTTAGGGTGTTCCCCGCATGCAGGCTTCACGAGCAGGATATGGGATTGTGGGGGCCTGGGAGGGAGCCAAAGGGACTGCCCAGGCAGGTGGTGAAAGGCACGGTCAGGTCCAGACCGCTTCTGCTCTGTCCACCATCCAGACGAGGTTCCGATGCCCAGGTCATCTGCGTGGAGGAATTTCAGAGCCCAGATAAGAGGCAAGATAGGGTGTTGCCAACCTCTCCACGCTGGGCCCCATGTAAACAGGACCTTCCCACCCGGCTGCAAACGCCCACCTCCTCTGCCTGACAAATCGCACTCATGTGTTTATGTCTTGTTAAGCCACAGGGCAAAGGAGTAAGCCCCATGTTAAAGCAAACAGAGTCGAAATCCTCCCACAAACATTATCAAATACTAAAACAATTTTGCATGTGGAAAATTTGTTCTTCACAGGGGAATGGAAAGTTACGGATATAGAATCATATAATCTTGGAGCTGGAAAGAACCTTGGAGGTCACTGGTTGAACCCCGCGCCTGATTCTGGAATTCATGTGACAACCTCCCTGCTGTCCTCGGCTTGCAGGGCCCCGAGACAGGCCTTTTCTCAGCACCTCCAGGAAGATTTCCATTCATTGTGCATGATGGCTAGACAGTCACTGTTCTACTGAACCAAACAAAACACTCCTGCCGGAAACTTCCACCCTTCAGTCATCATTTGAATAAGGATATTTGCTCCTCTCCACGAGAGCCCGTTGGGTAGTTTAAGGCTGCAAACCTGGTACCCTTTGAGCATTTTTCCCCCCAGGCTAAGCATTCCCTGTTCCTCCAAATAATGCCTAGCCATGGCCAGGCACCAATTCAGGGGAACCTACTGCTTCTTCCCCTAGTCATGAGCACAGGTCCATTGATAACCAAGAACCCACTCAGGGACTGGCCCACAGGTCCAGGCCGTGCTTCTGAGGGAGTTAAGGCATACGTATCTATGGTATAGAGAGGATTTTTTTTTTTGGTAAAAAAAAAAAAAAAAAAAAAACAATGTCAGCAAGTCGGGGTGTTTTTAGGAAACATGTGTGACACTATTGACCTCAACCTGGAACAAGCCCCCACAGTTTTCCCAGGAGAAGGAGGGTCCGTGAGAGTCCAGTCCCATACTTGAGCTCACGTGCCCCATTCCCCAGGCACCTGAGAGGATGGCAGAGGAAGCGGCAGAGCTGGAGCTTCCGTAGTTCTGTCTGATCCACCAGGGCAAAGTGGTCTGGACCAGCGCAGGTGCAGAGGAGAATGTGGAGACGCCAGAGCAGGCGTTGGGCACACACAACTCGAGTTCCAGCCGCACTTGATATGCAGGCAAACTAGCTGCTTCGCCATCTGTCCCCCACCACCCTGACCCCAGCGGGAAGTAGATGCTTGTGAGCATGTCCACGGACACATGCACACTCACCAACACACATCCTCAAGGCCTTTCCTACCCGCACCCCCACCAGGAAATGGGTCCGGGACAGGAAATAAAAGCCAGGTCCTTACAAAGGGAGCCCTGGCCCCTCCTTGGAGGATGAATGATTTTTATGGCAGAGGCAATTCTGAGCTGTGAGCAAAACAAGACAAAGGTCTTATTTGGTTTATCAAGCCCAGGTTACGCCCATTGTTCAGTAGGCCAAGCCGTGTTAATCAGTACCTGGGCCATTGAATGGAAGCTTTACCCAACAAATCTGTGTAGATATTCTTGCCACATAAAGATATACGTACTATCTGGTGGGGAAGCCAAATCACTAAGGTTTTAAGCAATAATCTTTCCTTGCCTGTAAAATAGGGAGGAATGCCTGCACTAGAAATATAAAAATATAAAAATAAAAATAAAAAAAGGTGGGGGAAGCTATAACTTAGGACAAGATTGGATGCCAAAACAATGCTAGTGGGGCTTCCTGGCAAGAAAGGCATTGTGAGTTAAAGTCCTAGAAGAACCTTCTCGCTGCCTCCCCAACCCCCCCCCCCTCGATTTCTTTGTCCGTTCCCATGCAAAGACCCAAAGGTGGAAACTGCATGAGTTTGAAACCAAAGCAACCCATTCAGAAAGATAATCGCTCCTCAAAACTGGAGACTGCAGAAGAATTCTCATTACAACACCAAGAGGAACGGTTATGAAATGCCAATAATGGTTGATAAGTGATCAACCGAGACACACAAACAAACCTTTGACCAGAAGCACCGACGGTTAGCGTGTGGCCATCGGGGTTAGAGAGGCCTCTGAACGCACCTGCCACAAGGGGGGAGGTAATCAGAGAGCCAGGTGTCTCCCCGCGATAAGGGCTGCCCTCGAGAAGCCCTGCCTTCGGGGAGCTGAGCGTAATCGGCCATTGCTTTGGCACGATTTCCTAGAGCCTCTGGAGCTATCGTGCGGCCCATTCCATCAGCCTCCCACCTTCCCTCCTGGCTGTCAGAACACGTCTGTGGGAGAGGCGTTCTCAGGAATGTCCGGTGCTCTGTTTAATATGGAAAACGATCCTCCCAAGGCCTGAGAAGAAATGAAGAAGAGGATTTCCTTGCAACGCGCCCAACACAAACTCCGAGGGAAAGGGGCCATTGAATGGGGTTGTGGGTCCTTCAGAAAGTTACCTCCCAGTGTAATGGAGTCAGCCTACAGGGTTAAGCAGCTCTATGGATTGGGACTCCTGGAGAGCATTCTCTCTTCTTTTTTCTTAAGCTGCAGGGAGCTGTTTACCCACCGTTTGGAGAGGGAGGATGGGAGGTTTGTGCTGGCCTGCTCTGATGCCTGGAGTTACTACCCTCCACGGGGATGATTGCATTTCTAAAGGATTAGCATACAGCGAAACACTTGGCTCCTCATTCTGCATCTCAGCCTCCAGACTCATTGCTGTAAGACTGTAGCACCTCTGAACCTCCACATCTCCACCTATAAAGCAGGGTTAGAATTGACCTCAGAATTTTGCGGGGATTAAGTTCGTAAAACGAAATACAATTTCATCCCTTGACACGTGGCATTGAGGAAACAGTCGCTGTTGTCACCATTAGCTTTTCCTTGCTGGTTCTCCTAGGCTCTAGGAATGTAGCACAGAAGAATCCATCATTTTTGCAGAGGTAGGCAATGTTAGATTTCAGAGTCAGAGAAATAACTTAGTGCAAAGGTGCTGAAATCCATGTGACTCTTGCTCCTGAGATTCTGAACAGACACATTCCTAAAGATCCAGCAGGTAAATTCCTGCTAAGACGTAACAGAGGGGCCGGGGCTTTGTGCCGGGCAGAGGCGAACTCCCGCTCCGGCAACATCGCCCACGTGGTCCTGGAGAGGTCCTCAGAAAACAGCATGCAGAGCTTAGAAAGCACTTACACGTTTTGTTAATTTTATAACTCCGTGTTTCTTTTTATAGTCAGTGGTATTTTAATAGCAAGGCCTTGTGTTTTTAAAATAAACAAAAATGTAAGCACTCTTTCAAATGTTTTATTTTCTTCTTAAATGAGAGCACATTGCATTAAGCTTGGAAAGCAGAAAAGAGGGGTGAAAAAAATCATAACACAGCCACCAGCCCCACGGTGTATTCTCCTGCGAAGAAGGAACCATCAAGGCCCCCATATGATCTTTCTTACCTGCCTTTCCTTCTCCATTCTCTCACTTACCTTACTGGCTTCTTCTTCTTCTTCTCTCTCTCTCTCTCTCTCTCTCTCTCTCTCTCTCTCTCTCTCTCTCACACACACACACACACACACACACACACACACACACCAGAAGGCAAAATATGTAGGCTTCAAGGATTTTATCAAACGGACCTCTGCTACTTATGGCTTGACCAACCCTGTATGGGCTCAGTAAACATTTGGTTCTCAACTAACAGGGACATTATCAGGAAGGGAATTGGGAAAACCTCCGAGAATCTCACCCTTCCAGGATCTAATCCCCATGGGTCCTTACAGCTGGGTGAATGGTACTGTTGCACTTGATCCACCCAGAAGTCTCGACCAAAGACCTGAGCAAAGGTGACCACAGAAGATGGGGAGGACCTGTATGTCAGCCGTGAGACCTGTCTGATGTACCCAGCACTTCCTGTTTGGAAAGCCCAATGTGGACACTGGGCCGCCAGAGGATGAAGGGAAAAATAAACCCTGCAGAAATATACCATTTTCTGAAGTATCTGGAAAGGGGGCATTTGGCGAAGAGAAGTGAAACAACTCACGATACTGCTTCACACAGAAGAGAGTAAAACTGTGAAGCTCTTGGCCCTGAGAGGAACTGCGCATTGATGAGAAATAAAAACACAGTCAAAGAGATATGAGTGTGGAAAGCTGGGAGCGGAAATTTTAATTTCAGACAAACAGCTAAAAAACCATTTGTTGTTTATCTGAACTTGAACCTACGCCGAGTCTCTCATATGTTGATTTGCCAAACTCTATAGACCTACCTGAGGAGGGGGAGCCAGGCAGGAGGAAAAGAGGCAGAGACTCTGAGCCATAAAATGAGGTCAAGTGATAGCAAAATATGAAAGGCTTTTTTTTTTTAAGTTTGGGTTCCATTTATAAATAACGGAATCACCAGTGTTTACCAAAAAGAACGTGAAAGCTTTCCAAATCGAGCTTCCAAAGCCGAGATTGCTTCCTATCCCCGCAGGCAACTCTGTCTCCCCGGTTAGTGTTGCCCGGGTGCCTCTCAGCATCCAAGCCAGGCCTTTGGGATCCGGTGGGCTCAGCTTTAGAGCATCTGTGTTCTTGCCCTGTCCACCCTCCACCCTCTCAGAGGGCACCCCCATTTCTGAGAGCCTGTGCAACCAGGCCCCCTCCTCCAGCCACAGAAACCTACTAAGCACCAGGCACCACATGAACAAGAGCAGTCAGTACCAGGCCCCCGGAAAGAGCTCCGTGTGTGTATTTGTTGGCTGCCTGAACGAACCCCTTGTCTTCCAAAGCCATTCCCCAGGGTTCCTATCATCTCCATGTTCCTTATAAAACTTCCTTCGCTTGGCCCTAGCTGGTTTGGCTCAATGGATAGAGTGTCAGCCTGTGGACTGAAGGGTCCTGGGTTCCATTCCAGTCAAGGGTACATGCCCAGGTTGCAGGCTTAATCCCCAGTAGGGGGCATGCAGGAGGAGGCCGATCAATGACTCTCTCTCTCTCTCTCTCTCTCTCTCTCTCTCTCTCTCTAGCTCTCGCTCTCGCTCTCGCTCTTGCTCTCGCTCTCGCTCTCCCTTCCTCTCTGAAATCAATAAAAAATATATTTAAAAAAACAAACAAAAACTCTTTAGCTTGCCCCACCCTGCCCTCTAATGAGCACCTGCACCTTGAAGCATGTAAATAAATGAATGACTATCAGGCCATATGGACAGGGAAGGAAATTTTGTTGGATCTGCTTGACACCCACCATGTCCCACTTGTTTTCAAGGACTTCTGGCTGCCCTGTCCACATCATGGTGACTTCTGCTGCTCAGGGGACAAGGTTTTCCCAGGGTAGTTCCGTGTGAGAAATCATCTTTAATAAGTAATCTTGTACAGATGGTAAGTAGGGAACATGGCCAGTATACACCCTGACTCGGGCTGATATAAGTTTAGGCATCTGATAAGTGTTTGGTCCTGTCCAGGAAGTAGCTGGACCATGAAATCAGATACGGGAGGAAGTCTGTCCGTGGGAGGGGCCCCCTCACAATGGAGTCCACAGGGACCAGGGGAGACAGGAATGTAGTGAGGCCCGGGAGCTGTGCAAACGTGGGCCACTCCGAGGAACCTTGGCCAACATTCATTTCCCTCCACCTCCACTCAGGTGTCACCGGGAGTCCAGCCAACGTTTGCTGCCCATTTTAAGGAGCAGGGTGTCCTAGAGTGTTCTGATTCAATGGTTCTATTTTTTTCCCCTTTCTGATCCTCACCCAAAGGTATGTTTAGAGAGAGGAAGGGAGGGAAGGAGGGAGAGGTAAGAAGTAGCATTGATGTGAAAAACACTGATCGGTTGCCTCCCATACATGCCCCAATCAGGGAAATGAACCCACATTTTGGTGTACAAGACGACTCTCCAGCCAACTGAGCCACACTGGCCAGGGCATGATCCAATAGTTTTAATGTGTTCGTTCTCCAGTTGTAAATGTATCCGTTTATTGAATGAGACACATTGATTTTGGAAAATGTCCACTGACAGCCATGCCTGCAGACATAAGACTGTGATGTTATAAAATCTAACTCATTTTTTACTCCCCTTGATGCTTTGTTCATGCGAGGTACTTAGCAAATGGTAGTTGGATGACTGAATGAATAAATGAATGTGTGAATGGTGGACGTGAGACTGAAACGTGAGACCAGGCTACATGCCTTGGAGGAGAAGCCCAGAGCTGAGACAAGTCACTTAAACTCCAGGACTTTCAGCCTCTGAGGCTGAAAACAAGAATAATCTCCTGCTTTAATAAGTGGTTTGGAGAATCAAGTGAGATTCCATATCATATCTTAGGGCTGTTGTATAGACCTAGGACAATCAACGAGGATTCAAAACCCAGTTCTCTCCACCTCAGCTATGAAATCTCGCTCATGCTAGTTAACTTGCCCAGGCCCCGGTTTTCTCATCTACAAAATGGAAATAATCACACTGACTTCATTGACTTGTCATAAAACTGAAATGAGATCACACACACACACACACACACACACACACACACACGAGAGCTCACAAGGTGAACTAATGTCAATTTCTCTCCTCTGGGTTCCCATTCTCTGTATATTTTCTAAATCGGTTGTTATTCTGTGTTGCCCAGACTTGTTCTCTGCCAATTCACCAGTCAGCAAGTAAATTAATTAGGTGATAAGTGATTCCTTGATCTTTTTTATTATTATTATTATTATCATCATCATCATCATCATCATCATTATTTTGATGATAATGATTAAAGCAGGTGGCCATCTGATTGGCCATAGGTCATGCATGAAATGCAGCTGCAGTGGTATCTCAGGGTTTTTCTCCTTATCAAGGGCCTGCCACCCAGGTGTTTCCTCATCTTAGGACCCACCCTCTAGGTTTCCTCACATTGTATCTTTCCGATGAGACCCGCTGGAGCTGAGCTTTGAAGGAACTGGCCCTGGGGTGCATGAGGAAGTACTTCACTGATGATGGCCCTAGCCACACTCTCTCAGGAAAATAATGACCCCTCCCCCTTCCTTCTCCTCCCCTCCCCTCCCCACTCCCTTCCCCTTCCCCAGATCCTCAAACAAAAGCAGAAAAATCCAGCAAGCTTTCCACCAGAAGCAGCCAGGAGCCCAGTTCTCATTGTCTCCAAGAACTGCGTGGTTACATCAGATTGGAGTTTGGGGGTTGTTTGGGGTTTTTGCTTTTGAAAAGTATCTTGAGACCCCTGAACAGTGTGCTGTTTCATACTGTCCACCTGTCTCCTTAAGCCACCAGATCAACGCAGTGGCTCTGCTTCCTTTGTCCCCCTGGGCAGGTGCCACACTTGTAAGGGCATCTACGAGGCGCTGTCAATGCCAGGCTGGGAGCCCTCACAGGCTAAACCTCAGAGAGGATCCAGGGAGAGTCCCGCACACCTCTACTGTGCCCACGTGCTGGGCCACTCCTCCCCCATCCTGGGTCAAGGTCTCCTGTCCCCTATCGCTTGTTTTCACCGGGGCTAAACGCATCTGTTTGGAAGTGGGTAAGTTTTTTAACTCCTTTCACAGAGTCTAGTGCTTGAGACAAAGTCAGCCCAGGTTCTGCACTTCGTCCATATTTCAGCAACTCTCGTGCTTGATATTAAAAATAGCTTTGTCTAGTCCTTTGAGATCAGACCCTGGAGACAGGCGCCTGCTATTCTAATCTCAGTTTCACAAATAGCACTCTATGGCCTCGAGCATCTTTCAACACGTCCAGGGGTCTCCCGTTATGAAGCAGGCCTGGCCTCGGCACCTAGGCAGGTAGGCTCTGCCAACCTCCGTGAAGTTAACCCGAGGCCTACGCAGTCCCCTTCCCACCTCCTGCGGCTCGAAACTGGGAAGCCATTAGGAATATCCCCCACGCTTAGGGAATCCTGAATTTCCCAGGCCAGAACCTACAAAGCTTCCCTCCTACCGAGCTGGTAAACAGGCTGCCCATCCCCCTGCCCCCCTCCTCTGCCCTCCAACCCTTACCCAACCCTCCCCCCCACCAGCCCATCCTGTACTCTGTGAAAGACCATAGACCCTGCAGTTGCCAAGGGAACCAAGCCTTTTATTCCATCCCAGGGACTGGCTGGTTGGGGCTGAGGAGTGGGGTAGCCACTGGTACCCAGGCCTCGGGAAGCCCCCCAGCAGACCCCCCTCTTTCTCAAAGGGGGAGTGTGGGCTGCACCCCTGTTGCCTTTTCACCCAACCCCAGCTGGGTGGCACAGAGCTGGGCTCCCGGGAGCTCCCCGGCTGTGGGCGAGAGCACGGGCCTCCCCAGGCCCTCCTCTGGCCTGGCCCTCTCCTGAGGACAATGGCCTCGGTGCAAGGGAAAATTCCATCGCACAGGGTTCAAGTCTCCAAGGAGTTGCGGGGGCCTCTGTTTAGCCTGGAGTGGGCTCTGGGGAGCCGCTGCAGCTGCCTGGCTTGCAGACCACCCCCCCCTCGCTGTTTTATTTTTAACCCCTGAGCTGCCACAGATTGTTTCTCCCCCGCCGGTGGTGGGAACGGAGAGGGGAGAAAAATGGGCTTTGTTCCCTTTGGGAAACTAATTGGGAGAGGCAGGCGGCGTGGCCGGCTCAGTCCCATTAGGGAGAAGCTCCCAGCCCTGCACACACATCTTCCCTCAAACCAGTCAGCCCGCGCCCGGGGACTGGGAATGGGGTGCCAACCCCCTCACCCACTCCCCAGGCCCAGAGGCTAGCAGGAGACACCAGCGCAGAGGATATTCAGGAAGTAGGGGTTTTGGCAGCTGGAAATGTCTCCTCTTTCCCATTTCAAAGCCTCACAGGGACTCCAGCTTTTCTCCCCCTGCTGTTTCTTCCCAGATCTGCAAAAGGAGCTCCGGGAGGACTGAGGGAACGCAAAGGAAAACCAGGAAAACCAAGACAGAATGCATTTCAATACTGAGTTAATAAGTGGGAAACACCGAGCAGCGCCACTTTTAGGTTTATGAAATATTTTTTTTTACTCAGGAATTTAACGTAATCACCAATTAGCTAGGATTGACCCACTGTCATTTTGTATTAAGACCGAATGGATGCCCAGCAGGGACCATAAAAGAATTCAAGGATCATCCTGCTCCATTTGGGAAAATAGCACATTTCTTTTTTTAGATGGCTATTGTTTGTATTTATTGAATGCCTGTTGTATGCCATGTGCATTCTATTTGTGTGTGTGTGTGTGTGTGTATGTGTGTGTGTTTTCATTTTATTGAATTATAATTAACATCAGAACAATAGAAATAAGTTTTACTAAAACTTCAGCCAGGTTGACTTTTCACACATTCAGCTGCAGCTCTGGCTCCCGCCCTCCCTCCTACCCCTCCCCCCCGCCGACCCCACCCCCACCCCGCAACCCCGCAGACATGAGGTCCCCCGCTGCAGATGTCCTGTCCGTCCTCTGGTGTGGCAATACTACATTTTCAGGAAGCTGCCCAGCACAATGAGGCAACTTAGGGCTCTGGAGAAGCGTCTACGTGCGTGTGTCTGCGTGCTTTCAGGGTTGGGTCTAACCTCCCCCCAGGAATTTCCCAGCATGCAGACAGACAAAGGGCCTGAGAGTGAGAGCGGCAGATGGAAGGGCGAGTAGAGCTGGGACTCAGCCCCGAGCCGGGCCGTGGCTCCCTCACATCATCTCACACTCACGCTCTGCCTCTGGTCCAAGTACATGGCGTCCCGCTCCCGCACCTCCACCCGTGCTCTCATAACTGCATCAGCTGCCAGGCCAGAGCCCACGCTGCGCCCGCCGCACCCCGCACCCGAGATCTTTGAGGAGTGGGTGCTGCTGGCAGCCCTGACCCAGGCCCTCTCACCGGGGGGGCTCCCTGCTGCCATCTGAAGAGATACCCTTGCCCCCATCCCTGTGGGCTGTGCATTAGACCATCTGTATGCTTTCCCCCACTTTTTCGGGAGCCTCGCCAGGGTTGAGGTGGAGCTTCAGTGTGGCCATTTACTCAGCCCCAGCAAAGCCCATGCCAGGAGCCAAACTCCTGGTGAGTTGAATGGAATGGAGGAAAGCCGACCAACCCATCAGAATAATAATAGCTAACATTTACCCAGTGATCACACACCAAGACTATGCTAAGTGTTTTCTGCGCGTTCATTTCTTTTCACCTCATGAATCATTTTTTTTTTTCCTATTTTGTGGATGAGGAGACCAAAAGCAACTACTAACGCTCTCTAAGCTCCCCCAGGAAGCCCAGCGGGCAGCTGGAGTCCCCTCTGGGCAGCCATGCGCCCACGCCTGCTTGGGAAGCACCAGAAGGATGCAAGGGGCCCCTCCAGAAGCTCCAGGAGGTAGGCACAGGGTTTCATTGGGCAAACATGGCTTGAGAGGCGGAGACCCGGATTCCCATTCTGGCCCGGCCTTTGTCCCTGTGCACATTGCTGACCACCCCGGCTCCTGACCTCCCCTCTCCTGCATGGTCACCCCAAACCCTGACCTCCCAGGCCCCTGCCTATCCTCAGATCAGATTCCGCGAAGCACAGCAACAAGCAGCACGGGCTGGCCAGAGGCCAGGCCCCAGACAGAGCCACCTGACACCCAGCCACGCACCCCACACATGAGCCTGAGTGTGCAAGGCACCGTGTTTTGGGAACTATGAGTTCCTCTGAGCCGTGTCTGTCTGGGCCACGGTGAGTAAGTACGGGGCAGAGGGGACGGGGCCCTTTTTCCAGTTAGTGAAGTGAGGCTTAGTGGAGGAAGAAGATTTTCTGAGTCACATTTCCTGTTTCACACTGGCCTTTTCAGAGGAAACCCACAAGGAAGCCTGCGCGAAGGCCTGCTTGCAAGATCAACCCACAGGTGTGATCCGGACCGCGTCTACCCCAATCAGTGGAAACACAGCGAGACAGTGAGAAGGTCTGATGGAGGGAGATAAAGGGACTGTACCCCACACACTGCAAAGCACGATCACACGCAAAGGATGTGGATGATGAACAGGATTCCTCACAGAGGGGCAGGGAGAAGCCACGGCCATCTCCCCCCCCACCGAGCGCCGTGGACTTGGGGGCATGAAACAGAGGCTCTACACGCGAAGAGACGTGCTTGCAGGGATTTCAAAAGAAGTCGTGATGGCTGGGTTGTAAAATCAGTGATGGGGACCAGATTAGTGAGCCTGGTGAGGACAGGGCCCACAGATAACTGGAGCACCATAAAGCTGGTGAGGACTGGTTGCTTGACGATCGATGACAGAGGCTCTGTTGCCATGGCTACTGACCACAGCGTGGCAGGTCAGGACAGGAGCAGAGACACGGAACGCTCAAGAATGGAATGAAGATGACTGGACAGTGGGGCCGGTGGCAAGGCCAGGTACGGCCTCGCCTTCCCTGGGAGAGCCGGCCGGTCAGGTTTTGGAGGCGGAGTCGGGAGGAGATGAAGGGATGGGTGCCATGGCTGTTTGCTCTGGGCTCCGTTCGAGGGAAGCAGCAGCGCAGAGGAGGCTGGTGGGTGGGAAAGCTTGGTTTGTTTGGTTTTAAACAAGGAGGCCTGAAATTGGGCTGAGGTAAAGAGAGAGGCAAAGGAAGCAGTGATGATGTCAGCAAAAATGGAGCGGGGAATGGGGGTAGGAAGTGACAGGCCATGGCCCAGAACGTCAACTGAGAGCCAGAGGGCTTTGTTCCCATCAAAACTGAAAAAGGACTTTTGGGGGGTGGGGGGGTAAGGAGTACAGTCCCAGGGTCAGGAATAAAAATAAAAAGTGGTAACTCCCACCTCACCCCCATCTGACCAAGCCATGATAGTCACAGAGGATCACTTTCTCCATACTCTACTGATCAAAGCAGCCCCAGGACTCAGATTCAAGGGCAGGAACACAGATCCCACCTCTGGATGGAAGGAATGTCCAAGAATTTTAGGATAGCAGCAGGTGCAGAAGAACTTAGAGTTGGGACCCCTCACCCAGTGGGGTGTGTATTTTGGCTGGCAGGCCATAGTAATTGAGAAAAAGCCATGTTCAGAGGCTTTGGATGTTCCTGCAGAGAGGACTCCAGGCCAGGCTACCATGACTAGGACCCTATAGCAGAACTGAGACTCGAGGTGGATCCTGGGTATAACAGGGTCAGAACAGCAGCACGTGACCCTCCCACTTTAGAGAGAAGGAAACTGGCAGAATCTGTTAGTACTCGCTGAATAGCCATGTCTCCCCCCTGCATTTCCCAGACTTCCTTGCAGCTAGGTAGAGATCACGTGATTTAGTCTGGCCAATGAATATATATATATACATATATTTATAGATATAGATACAGATACAGATACAGATACAGATACAGATACAGATATAGATATAGATATAGATATAGATATAGATATAGATATAGATATAGATATAGATATAGATATATTATACTAAGTGTCCTTCCCTTCATCCAAGTAATGATGTCATGTAGCAAGGCCCGGCTTCTTCTCCCTAGTGACTAGCGACTATCCTCCTTGCAGTTTCTTCAGCCCAGGAACATGACTTGCTTTATGGCAAGGTGGAAACACTTTCCATTGTAACCAAATGTCTGTGAAGTGTTTTCCTGTGCCTCGTCTCATTTGATCCTCACAGAAGTCCTGAAGTAGGTAGATAGGAGACTTGGTGAAATCCTAATTTCTTTTCATTAGCCAGAAAATGGAGATTTAGAAAGTTTAGAAACTTGACCCAACTGAAAAGAAATGATGAACCTTGAAAATGACTTCAGGTTTTCTCACTACACAGAATATAGTCCAACACTGCTGCACTTAAGTAGTTTACCCTTTGTTCTCCCTGTGTGACAATACAATAATAATCTGCTTCATGTTGATATTTACTTCTGTGTTTCTGATAATTACCTGAAAGAGAAATTGGGGTGCTTCACTGGGCTGGAAAAAGTTTAGCTACATCAGAAAGCAGGTCTAATTAAGCAAGTTTATTCTATATCTATGAAAGGCTAAGCTGACTCACAGGCACCAATCACACTCGTGTGTTCCCATCTGTCATTGTTGGTCATGAATTGGGTTGACACTTCTATTATAAAGGGCAAATAGCGATATTAAAATATGTCTCCTAATTAATTTCCTTTCAATGTGCACGAATTTGTGCACCTGGTCAATAGTAGACTGTAAGTGACATGTGTCACTTCTGGGCCCAAACAGTTAAGAGACGACACCCCTCCTCCATCGCTCTCACCCCTGCCATTGTGATCTTATAGCCCACATGCTCTAACATAGGGGTGTCGAACTCAATCAGAGAAGGGGCCAAAATCTAAAATCCAGCCTAAATCGCGGGCCGAATGGTTTACTGAACAGTCATAAACTGTCATTGTGATGGAAACGCAGCGGAGTGCAGTGATGACAGCGCGGTGCGGGCCACATTGCAAGGCCTGGCGGGACGGATTTGGCCCGCGGGCCTTGTGTTTGACACATGTGCTCTAACAGCATGGCTACAGGATGCAAGAGGTTTGTCCACTCTATGTGAGCAATAAATAAAGCTGGATCATGGCAACCACTAGAAGTTGGGGGTTCATTTGTTACTGCAGCATAGTCTGGCTTAGCCTAACTGACATGGAAATCAAGACCTAGAGAAGAAAGTATGGGTACTGAGCAACCCTGAATGATACCTATTAGATACCCCCATCAGGAAATCAAAATGAATGCAGGTAAGATGGTAGGATTTCCTGCTCTGAGGGAATAAGCAGACAGCATTGATCCTCTCGCCACTGTGTAGTGCTTTATCATTTACAAAGCACAGTCATGAATCCCATCTTGCCTAATCCTCCCAGCAACCTTGCCAGAACATCTTTGGCCCTATTTTATTAGGAACTTTAAAAAATATGTCCAGTCATACAGTGAGGAAATGATGAAGCTCAGACTAGAGTCCACACACACACACCCCTCCCCCTAATTGGCCATGTTTTTAGAATAATGGCATCTTTAGAGAAGATTGTAGTTCTCTTTTCTCCTTCCCTCTTCAAAAAATTACTGGTTGGTATGGGCTTGTTTTTGTTTTGTTTTTTCCCATAGGTCTCTCTGTGCAGGAAGTTTATTTCAATATTTAAATTTTGCCTAGAGATGACTGGAGACACCCCAAGAAGTCACAGAGCCAGGCCTAGGAAACTCCACCTTCGGCGTCCCTGGCAGAGAGAGTCCCCTTGGCTGGGCCCTGTGGAGGCACAGCCACAGGGTGCCTGTCAGGCTAGCAAATGAAGAAGTTGGAGTGGACCACATCAAAGCAAGATTTCTTCAAAAACTCCAAATCAGATTCAGGTTCCTCTTCTTCACACCACAGGGAGTGGGTAAACGGGACTTTCTGGGGCTGCTTCCTCTTTCAACAAAAAGGGCAATGGCTGTAGCCTGAAGGTTGCCATTTATGCCTGAGAGTAGGAGACAAGTTGAAGGTCAAGACTGGGGACCCAGGAACCAGGCTCTCTGGAACCCGGTGCCCTCCAAATTGCAGCCTTAGCCATAAGGAGCCCAGACTCTCCCAAGAAGCCCTACCCCTCTGCAGATCCCAACCCTGGCTACCCACCTGGGCCCACCTGACCTGGAGGCCACTTCAGACCCTCGCCTGCCCTTCCTTCGTTGCCACTACCCAAATGGATATCTCTATCCTGGGGTCTTATTTCCCCTACAGCTCTTTTTTTTTATTTTTATTGATTTTTTACAGAGAGGAAGGGAGAGAGATAGAGAGATAGAAACATCGATGAGAGAAAAACATCGACAAGCTGCCTCTTGCACACCCCCTACTGGGGTTGCGCCCGCAACCGAGGTACATGCCCTTGACCGGAATCGAACCTGGGACCTTTCAGTCCGCAGACTGGCGCTCTACCACTGAGCCAAACCGGTTTCGGCTCCCACAGCTCCTTAGTCTCCCTAGTCTAGTACTTCCATCTATACCTGATTCAAAAATTGTTCCCACCAAGGCCATCCCTATTGTCCAAACAGGAAGACTATAGTTTCAAACTATGCCCCATCACTTACCAGTCTGTGGCCTTGAACAAGGTATTTACCTTCTCTGGTTTCAAGTTTCCTCATCTGCAAAATGGTGATAATAATAGCACCCGGCTCCGAAGCCTGGGGAGGGTGAAGTGAGGTGATGTGGGAAAACACTTGGCAAAGTGCCTGGTTTGCATAGTTTAGCATGTGATGAATACCGGTTTTCAAACCTTCCTCCAAAGCCCTGGTGGACAGAGACCATCACTTTTCTGTTTTTAAGACTGAGATGTAATTGACAAGTTATATTGTATTCGCTTTAGGTGTACAGCTTAATGAATTTATATATGTGCATGTCGCAAATGATTACCACGCTCAGTGTAGTTACCATCCATCACCCTACAGAGTCACAGTATCTTTTCTTGGGATGAGAGCTTTTCAGGCCTACTCTCTTGGCAACTTTTAAATATAGGGTGCAGGATTAGTAACTATAGTCACCATGGCAGCCCCAGGATTTGTGTATCATATAACTGGAAAGTTGTACCCTTGACCAACTTCAGCCATTGTTGCCGACCCCCACCCCCAGCCTTGTCCCGGGCAACCAGCAATCTATTGTTATCTCTGAGTTTCATATTTTTAATTTTTCAAATTCCCATATAAGGAAGAGCATACACTTTGATCTTTCTTTGTCTGGCTGAATGCACTTACCTTTTCTTATTTGAGGGGGTCAGAGGTGCATAACCATCAAGGCAGTGCCCCCCAGCCAGACACCTTTATGATTGTGTGGAAAACATGTCAACACTAGCTTGGTGGAGTGTACAGACAGTAACACCCTCAGCACCCAGCCATCCACGTCAGCTTTTGTTGCCAGGTAAGAGGTGGCACCAAACTGACAAAAAACCAAAGGCCACCTTTTTTTTTTTTTTTTTTTTTTTTTTTTAGATCTTTAGAATCCAGCCTTGCAGAGAAGGGATTGTGATTCGATGTTAATGTTATTCATATTCACACACTTGGATTTTTTCTGTCACTCAGAATGTAGTATGTGTGCTTGATGACTCCTTCCTAGGAACCCATGGTTCCAGTCGTCCCCCCACCCTCACCCTCACCCCACCCACCCCCACCCCATCCCAGCTTCACTCCCTCCCTTTGTATCCCTCAACCTATGGGAATCAGACCTGGACAATCTGTGATGGCCCCACGCTCCTCAGTCAGCTCTTTGAGGGTAGGCATAGCGCTTTTTGCTTCTCTGGTTACAATGTGGCAGCACCTCGCAGACACTGGGGACTGGCAACAGTTACAAAGGCCCAGCCTGGGCTTCTCCTCTGCTCTGTGCCCAGTCTGTCTCCCCATTGACTAGCTCGCCTCACCTAATAACTCCCCCTTCTTCCTTTTGTGGTTCTGTGCCAGCATCATTCCCATGCCACAGCCATGTCTCCCAGCACAGTCCTAAAACTTCCTCAAGCCCCTGCAGGGAGGAGCCCTTGCTCAGACTCCCCTCACGCCTGCCTTTCTAGTCCTCACGACTACTTTGAACCAAATCGCCTCCCCTGAAGCTTGTGGGACTCTTGGCTATTCTTAAACTCTGACTTGCCTGTCATGGCCAACCCCTTTCCCACCCTATCCGTCTTCATTTCTGTCTGGTCCCCTAAGGCATCCCCAAGCATCATCACCCGCCCCTTTGCTGTCCACTCACTCCTCCATCCTGGTGTGTCATCCCCAGCTGCCCTGGAGTCACCTCCAGGCCTAGCCTGCCTTTAAAGTGTAGGGAAAGTTGGATTTTCCATCCAGAAATTCTAAACACAAGTCACTTTCTTTTTGTGAAGCCCTTATAGACGAATCTCACCCTTGAGCTTAAGGTATTTTACCAAATCATTTTGGTTTTCCAGAGATTTCTATACATGGATCCTCTCTCACAAACTAGTTATATATTAGACTAGTGACCCGGTGCACAAAATTTGTGCACATTAAAAGGAGATTAATTAGAGGAAATATTTTAATATTGCTATTTGCCCTTTCTCTATAATAGAAGTGTCAGAGATGAAAGAAAATTAGTAAAATGCATATGAAAATCATCCTTCTGTCAGAGTCTGGGGTCCACCATGGGAACCAGAGTCAAGTCCCCGCCCACCATGTGTGCCTTGAAATCGTGCAAGACACAGACCTGGGCAGCCCCACCCCCATTGGGCTAGATCCAGACCCGGCCAGCCCCAACCCCGTCAAGCCCCACCGGGTGGGGGCACGGCCTTAGGTCACCTCACCCAGCACCAGGGCAGAGAACACAGCCTGGAATCTCCCAGCCCAGGCCGGGGGGTATGCCTTGAGGTTGCCTGGCCTGTGTCAGGGGCACAACCTAAGATCCCCCATCAAGCCCAGTTGGGTGGGGGGCATGGCCTCAGGTCCCTCAGCCCAGTGCTGGGACGGGGCATGCAGCCTGAGATCCCCTGTCAAGCCCTGTGGGTAGAAGGCATGGCGTAAGGTTCCCTGTCGAGCCCCACCAGACAGGAGGTGCAGCCTTGGGTCGCTGCTGATTGCTTGTTAAGGCTTGATATGGGAACTCAGCCTCCACTGTGGCCACAGCCATCTTGTTACAGCATGATAGTCAATTTGCATATTCCCTCTTTATTAGAGAGGATGATGGGTTTTTGTGTGTGTGTGTGTGTGTGTGTTTTTTTTTTTAATGAGCTCCTAGAAGGTCTCCCAGAATTTGCTGGAGCAACTATGGGTCCCCATACCAACAAGCAATGTCCTGTCCCACAGTGTTCCATGGGGACCCTCAGCCTGGTCCTGTCTGTCCCACAGTGTTCCACGGGACCCTCAGCCTGGTCCTGTCCACAGTGTTCCATGGCACCCTCAGCCTGGTCCTGTCCACAGTGTTCCATGGCACCCTCAGCCTGGTTCTGTCTGTCCCACAGTGTTCCACAGAATCCTCAGCCTGGTCCTGTCTGTCCCACAGTGTTCCACAGAACCCTCAGCCTGGTCCTGTCTGTCCCACAGTGTTCCACAGAATCCTCAGCCTGGTCCTGTCTGTCCCACAGTGTTCCACAGAACCCTCAGCCTGGTTCTGTCTGTCCCACAGTGTTCCATGGCACCCTCAGCCTGGTCCTGTCTGTCCCACAATGTTCAATGGCACCCTCAGCCTGGTCCTGTCTGTCCCACAGTGTTCCATGGCACCCTCAGCCTGGTCCTGTCTGTCCCACAATGTTCAATGGCACCCTCAGCCTGGTCCTGTCTGTCCCACAGTGTTCCACAGAACCCTCAGCCTGGTCCTGTCTGTCCCACAGTGTTCCACAGAATCCTCAGCCTGGTCCTGTCTCACAGTGTTCCACAGAACCCTCAGCCTGGTCCTGTCTGTCTCACAGTGTTCCACAGAATCCTCAGCCTGGTCCTGTCTGTCCTACAGTGTTCCACAGAACCCTCAGCCTGGTCCTGTCTGTCCTACAGTGTTCCACAGAATCCTCAGCCTGGTCCTGTCTGTCTCACAGTGTTCCACAGAATCCTCAGCCTGGTCCTGTCTGTCCTACAGTGTTCCACAGAACCCTCAGCCTGGTCCTGTCTGTCCCACAGTGTTCCACAGAATCCTCAGCCTGGTCCTGTCTGTCCCACAGTGTTCCATGGCACCCTCAGCCTGGTCCTGTCTGTCCCACAATGTTCAATGGCACCCTCAGCCTGGTCCTGTCTGTCCCACAGTGTTCCATGGCACCCTCAGCCTGGTCCTGTCTGTCCCACAATGTTCAATGGCACCCTCAGCCTGGTCCTGTCTGTCCCACAGTGTTCCACAGAACCCTCAGCCTGGTCCTGTCTGTCCCACAGTGTTCCACAGAATCCTCAGCCTGGTCCTGTCTCACAGTGTTCCACAGAACCCTCAGCCTGGTCCTGTCTGTCTCACAGTGTTCCACAGAATCCTCAGCCTGGTCCTGTCTGTCCCACAGTGTTCCACAGAACCCTCAGCCTGGTCCTGTCTGTCCCACAGTGTTCCACAGAATCCTCAGCCTGGTCCTGTCTCACAGTGTTCCACAGAACCCTCAGTCTGGTCCTGTCCCACAGTGTTCCATGGGACCCTCAGCCTTTCACTTTTGCCCTCCCATAGCCCCCTTTCTACATGGGGTCTTCAGCAGGAATCAAGCTAAGCCCCATCCCTCCTGCCCCCCTTCTGCTCTGTGCTGGAGAGATTTTCCTCAGAGATGCTCTCTGCTTTCACCCCTTTTGAAGCCCACCTCCCCCTGATGGTTAATGTCGGGAACATCACTTCTGATGTCCCCTTCACTTCTGATGTCTTCAGCTCACAACAAATCACGGGCTGTCCTAAATCCCAGTTTTCTCAAACTGGAACAGCGGGGCACTTTTTTTCCCTTCCCCTCTCCACCTCCCACTCAGTTCTCAGGCTTCCCTGCAGGCCCCTCACCCATAACCAGCTGGGAACTCCTGCTCAGCCAACCTAAAACATTAGCATACCTAAAACCCACATCTACATTTTATTACTTGGTAGGAAGAGGACTTACAATACAACCTACAATAAATTGAGGAATAGAGAAATTGAACAAGTGCTTCTGGGTGGCCGGTCACGGATATATATACACCCATGTATTATTTTTAAGACTTTATTTTTTTTTAAAGAGAAAGTGGTTAATGAAATAACCAGGCCTGAGGTATGCCAGTGTCTTATACCACGAGTGTTTCTGCCTCATTGACCCAATTCCCTTTTTTAACAAGAGGAATTTTTCTCTAATGGGGAATTCCCTGATTTTGCATTCAAAGCTCTCCACACTTAGTGCTTCCCTCCCTTTGTTTGTGTGTTTATCTGTCAAGCAGACATGGGCTGGGAAAGTACAGGTTGGAGGACGGGGATGGAACCTGCGGTGCCTACTGTGGGCTGTGTCCTTCTTAAGTTCAAACCTTGAAAAAAAAGAGTAAATCGTCCCAGATCGCCCACTGGCAGATTTTGTGCATTGGAAACTGTAAGCCTTAGAGTCTAAGGTAAGTGTAAGTGAACTTGCTGGAGTTTGGTTCACAGTCATCTTGGTTGTCCAGTGAGCTGAGGCTGTGTGTTCCCTGAGGCGATGACAGGAGAGTGGGACCCCGGCACCCCTGAAAAGCAAGGGCCACACAGCTTTCCGGAAAACTCCCCTTGATTGACGCAGCTAGCCCTCTCCCACTCACTCAGCTCACAGTTAGTTCCACAGGGAACGCCTGGGCTGCTGCCCGCCACGCTCACTCTCAGCTCCGCTCCTCTCCTCTGCACCATCAGCAAAGCTGGCGACACCGGGGCCAGAACGCCGGAGAAGCCCTGGGTCCTTGCACTCAGTGGCTCTGCTAAGACCACAGTGAGCACAGGGGGAATCAAACCTGGCTGCTCACTGCTTTGCTCGGGAGGGGATGCTGCTCAGGGATACTGGGAGGCCTCACAGGTGGAGGCTGGCAGCCTATCAGTGATGGCAGCCCCCGGAGGCACCCTAAGACCAGCCCTCACACCATCTGGACTCTTATTCCTTTGGGCTGCTCAGGACCCAGCTCTGCACTGGGGGTGCCCTCTCTCCCCAGTGAGTTTCTCCTCTATTGAAGCATTCAGGTCAGCTCACACACACAGTCTACTACCTCCCATCTTAAAAGAAAAAGAAAAAAGATCTCCTTTGGAACTGACCGTGCTTTAGCTCCCACCCTATTTTTCTTCTCCCTTTTAGAGTAAAATTCCTCAAAAGAATAACTGATATTCACATCTCCTCCTAGTTTTTTTTTTTTTTCAACCCTTACAATTGGGTTTTGCTGCTCCTCACCACATCCCGGAAACTAGTCTTGCCAAGGGTCACACCATCACATATAGGTCAGCACCTACAGTTGTCTTCCTCACCTCTCAACTGCATTTGGCAGTTAACAGCTCCGTCTTTCTAGAAATATTTCCTTCCATTTCTCCCACCATTCCTATCCCTACTTCTGTTCATTCCTCTTGAACCCGGTCTTCACCCTTTCCTTGCCTGTGCTCACTCCCAGGGCAACCCTATCCCATTTCCACTGGGAGACCATTCATTTGCGATAAGTTTGTTTCCTGGCTCCGACCTTTCCCAGCTGGGTGACCTTGGACAAGTCATTTAACCCCGTGCCTGAGTCTCCTCATCTGTAAGAGGAGGAGTGCCCTGGTCATCGGGCTGTCATAAGATTGAGTGGGTTAGTATTTGCACAGCACTAAGCAGGCCTGATTTATTCAGTGAATGCTCTCCCCACCTTTTTACCTGGCCAGCTTCAGCTCAGCCTTTAAGGCTGAATGTAAATGTTACTTCTAGGTGTCTGTGCAGCTTCTCTTCCTTGTCATACTTATAAAACTGTGATCAGTGCATGACTCTGACTGATGACTGTTAACTGCTACCTGGCTAGCCTCTGGAGAGCCCGGACAGTGACTTCCTTCATTACTGCTCTCTCCGCAGCACCCAGAGTGATGGGGGTTGTGGGCACCTCGATGAAGAGTACCTGGATGAATGAATGAATGAATGAATGAATAGGCTCTAAGTGAGCACTACAGCCCGTGGGGCTTAATGAAAAAGGTGGACCTCTCCTGAGAAAGGGGCCTTGGAAGGCTCTTGATCAGGACTCATTGAAGAGCCTGGGCCATGAAGGAGGCTGCAAACTCACATGGCCATGACCACCATGGCTACTCTTTGTCCCTCTGCGCCTGCCTCTTGTGCCCAGATGACACAGCTTTATCCCACCGCAGTGGTTGGTGGGTCTAAGCCACCTGAGGCTCAGTGGCCAAAGCCCAAGCTAACCTTAGGTGTGTTAACCAGGGATTCCGTTTATACTCGGAATGAGGTGGCGAGCAAGATGAGTTTGGACCTGGGGTTGAACCCTGGCTCTGTCCCTCGTCACTTGTAGGACCCTTGGAAGAAATGGTGGAAACCCTTCAGTTCTCCAGGGTTGAAGCTTTTCCATTATAAAGTAATAATACCCCTGAGCTATTGGAAAGGTAAAGTGTGGCCCCATGCTCAGCACCTGGCGGAAATGCACATTATCACTTCCCTCCCTCCAACATAGGCGTTTCCCATAGGCAATGAAAGTGGTAGAAATTAAGAAGCTCCAGGGAGGAGTAAAGTTTTCCCCCCCATCACAAATTTTACACGTATTTGATCTTGGGTGGGGTAAATACAAGCATGGGTTCCACTCCATTCAACTCAACTCAAAGGAAAACTATTTAAAGGACCCTACTGTGGGCACATGTGTGTGCTGCAGCCTACGGAGAAGACAGTGAAACTCCAACTCCATACCTCTCTCTTTTTTGCGTCTCTAGGACTTTGCGAATAAAGCAATAAAGGACTTACAGTCTTGGAGGTCCTGCTCCGTTAATCCCATGATGCGGATGGAAGAAGTTTATAGTGAGGGGAGGAAATTAATACCGCGTGAGCACCAACACCGCCGGGTGCCTGCGCGTGCTTTCAGACCAAATCCCCAGCACCACCCTGGGATGTCGGGATCTAAACACATGGCTGAAGTGAGGCCCCGTCTCTAGAATCCCGGCAGGCAGGGTCTCCGTGAAGGCTGCGAAAATTCCAGAGCCTCAGCAAGAACTTAATCTGCCCTGACTTGGGTGTGGAGGGAAGATACGGGAGAGACCTTTAGAAGCCCTAAGCTCTAAGCACATATGACACCATCTGCCATGTGATTCAAAATAGAAACGCTACAGGCTCCTTAAACACACAGCTTGCAGGCCTGCTGAAGTTAAAGTTGCTTCTCTCTAGATGTTTCCAGTCACAATATTCTGGATAACTTCATCCAAGTTGCATTGTATGTTTTTCTCGTGGCTCTAGGGACCCTGGCTTTTGCTTGATCTGCCTTGTGGGTGAGGCAGCAGCCTGGGTCTGCAGTGTCCTCACAAGATCAGGGGTGAATGAACTTGGGCAAGGCCAGATACCACCCAAAGCCTTTCCGCTGACAAGTAGTTGATTGACTCCGAGCATTTCATAGGGGCACCCCTTATGAACTCTATTTTGAGAATCGGACAAACTGATGAGGCCATGAGATAAGTAGAGATAACTGGGGAACGGTTTCAAGGTCAGCGGGTTTAGTTGGATAGTCAAACTCATCTTTGCTTCTTGTTTCCCCTTCCCGTGAAAAGAAAGACAGATGTGCAGCTTCCCCCTGCATCGCTGCAATATCTGGGTTCAGGTAGAAACCCCTGGTTCTCCTTGAATGAACTCCCAGTGCTCAGTGGGTTCCTTGGCAAGTCTGTGGACAGTTTCCTGTGGTTTTGGACAAGGCAGCCGTCCAAAGGGCCTTATGATCATGACTTTAACTATCTCTAGGAAGACATTGAAAGAAACAGTCTCAAAATAATATTCAGCCTCAACATCCTAAAGAACGCATGGCAAAATGGCATAAGACCCATTGACTGGCAGGATGTGAGGATATAGGAATTCTCACAAATTGTTGGAAGGAGTATAAATTGATACCATCTTTATTTGGAGAGCAATTTACAAACCTATCAAAATTTTAAGTGTAGCCCTTTCTCCTTTGGCTCAATGCATAGAGTGTCGGCCTGTGAACCGAAGGGTCCCAGGTTTGATTCTGGTCAAGGGCATATGCTCGGGTTATGGGCTTGATCCCCTGTAGGGGCTATGCAGGAGGCAGCCAATCAACTATTCCCTCTCATCATTGATGTTTCTATCTCTCTCTCCCTTCCTATCTGAAATCAATAAAATAAAATAAATTTTAGAACATTTTAAGTGTATAAATATGCCCTTTGACTCAGTTATTTCATGTCTAGAATTTTATCTATAGCAATCTAGTCACATAAGCTATATGAGCAAAGACATTCATTGCCATCAGCTTTATCATATTTTTTAATTGGAAATAATCTAAATGCCCATTAAAGTCTGGCATATCTGTTCTATGGTTTGAAAAATAATAATGTTAAGCCCCAGGCAAGTAGCTCAGTTGGTTGAGCATAGTCCCATACACGTAATTGTCTCAGGTTCAATTCTCAGTCAGGGCACATACCTAGTTTTTTAGGGATGCATAGGAGAGGCAACCAATTTATGTTTCTCTCTTCTTTCTCTCTCTTTCTCTCCCTCTCTCTCTCTCTCTCTCTCTCTCTCCTCTCTCTAAAATAAAATAAAAACATATCCTTGGTTGAGGATTAAAGAAAAAGAATTACAGAGGCCTTTGGCCATGGGTCTTGTGATGGTATTTCATCAGCAAATCTATGCCATGACCAGAGTCAGGCCATCCCACCTCCGTGAGCACTGTTCCATTCTCTGAGTCTGATTGTACCCAAAACTGTCAGGAGGGCACCATGCTCACCTGCTGCCCATGAGAGAGGATGTGCACTGCTGTCTGCTCGCTGGGGACAGACAGAGCTTTGCAATTCGCACAGCGCCTTCAGGACCTTATCTCACCACCGCCTGCAAAACAGGCAGGACAGGAATTTTATTTCCATTTCTACCGAGGAGGCTTAGAGAGGCTGCTGAGCCAGCCCCGGTCACGTGATTGGCAATCAGTGAGCCACAGCTCAATTGGGTTAGGAGCTAGGTAAGCAGATGTGCGCTTCTCCCTTGCACAGGTGCATACCTGTCATCAGGACTGGACGAGTATAGCCCTGGACCCAGAACAGGCTCTCCCTGCCTCTCAATCTTCATTTTCAGGCTGTCTGACACATTCCAACAGTTAAATCTAACGTGTCAGGGACCCATTTCGGCTCTTCACATGAAGTGTCTTTGTACAACTCTTTCTTCTATTATACCACCTGTTGCCTGGTAATGCACTGGTATGGGCTGCACTGTGCCCTCCCCCAAGCCCCCCAAAATTCATATGTTGAAGTCCTGACCCCCAGTACTTCAGAATATGGCCATATTTGGAAAGAGGTCCTTAAGGGGGAAATCAAGTTAAAATGAGGTCACTAGGGAGGGTCCTAATCTACTAGGCTTGGTGTCCTTATAAAAGGAGGGAATTTGGACACCAACGTGTAAAGAAAGAAGGTGATGTGGGGACACAGGGAGAAGATGACCACCCACAAGCCAAGGAGAGGGCCCTGGAACAGATCTTCCCTCACGGCCCTCAGAACAAGCCAACCCTGTGATACCTTGGACTTCCAGCCTCCAGAACTAAGACCTGTCATCTTTATTGCTTAAGCCACCAGGCCTGTGGTGCTTTCCTACAGCAGCCCTAGCAAACTAGCACATGTATCTCTCCGAATACAGCCCTGTTTCCCTTATCTCCAGCTTCTTGAGAGAGGACCTTGCTGTCCTGTACAAAGAGTAGTACCATCTAAAGAATTCTCAAGAGACCTGAGTGAAGATGTCCAGCTCTGCCCTGAATGGTTTGGCTCAGTGATTATAGGGTCAGCCCACAGTTCAAAGGGTCACAGGCTCCATTCTTGGTTAAGGGTTTCAGGTTCATTCCCCCATCCTGATCAAGGCATATGCAGGAGGCAACCAGTCAATATGTCTCTCTATGTCAATGTTTTATGCTCTCTCTCTCTCTCTCTCTCTCTCTCTCTCTCTCTATATATATATATATATATATATATATATATATATATATATACACACACACACACACACACACACATAAACAAACAATGGTCCAGCTCTGTGGCAACCCTGGGCTCATCCAGACTGAGAATTTTATATATACATATATATTAATTTCAGAGAGGAAAGGAGAGAGAGAGAGAGAGAGAGAGAGAGAGAGAGAGAGAGAGAGAGATCAATGATAAAAGAGAACCATTGATCAGCTGCCTCCTGCACATTCCCTACTGGGAAGTGACCACAACCCAGGCATGTGCCCTAACTGAGAATCCAACCAGGGACTTTTTGGTTCATGGGTTGATGCTCAACCACTGAGCCATGCCAGCCAGGCCAGATTGAGAATTCATATATATATATATATATATATATATATATATATATATATATATATATAATTGACTTTTTACAGAGAGGAAGGGAGAGGGATAGAGAGCTAGAAACGTCAATGAGAGAGAAACATCGATTAGCTGCCTCTTGCACACCGCCCCACCCCCACCCCTCTGGGGATGTGCCCACAACCAATGTACATGCCTTTGATCAGAATCGAACCTGGGACCTTTCGGTCCGCAGACCGACGCTCTATCCACTGAGCCAAACCAGTTTCGGCCAGATTGAAAATTCTTTAGGTGGCGTGGAACTTCTACCCAGTGGCTGAGGAGGACAAATGTGCCTTGGATAAGTCTAGGCGTTTATCAAAGGTCTATAGACAAAGGCAGGTGGTGAGAGCCCTTCCCAGCATGGCTTTGCTTCAGGGTCCTCAGTCTGCTTATAGATCTAATGAAACCCCTGAGCATATTAATCCCAAGAAATGGGAATAATAAACAGAAATAAACAGAGGTAATCTGTTCCAAAGAGGACAATTTCTGTTTTCAAAGTATAGATTTATGGGTTTTTATGACAAAAAATAATAAGTTTAGAAATTTTGGAAAATGTAGGAAAAAATAAGAAAATCCCCATAACCCTACCACCCTGACACTTTATTTACTTTTTTGTATACAGCTGCTTTGTTTGACGTGGTCGTATTTTATACATGGATACAGAGTTACATATACAATCTTACATGCTTTTTTATTTATAAAGCATTCCTCCATGTTATGATAATCCCTCTGTAAACATCATTTTAAATGACTGCAAAGTATCCCAGCAAGTTGATTGGTTTTCTCAAATGTGAACTGCAGAACATCTGCCTTGGAATTATATGGGATATGTTAAAAATGCAGATTTCTGGATCTCATCCCAGAACCATCAAATCAATCTATAGGGGAGGCGGGGAGACTGGGGCTCCTCATCTTAATAAGCTTTTCAAGCAACTCATGGAGTCACAAAAATTTGAAAACCACTGAAATTGGTATAACCATAGTTATCTATCGCCTTACCCCAGATGCCTAATGTTTCAATGTTTGCAATCTTTGCCTTTATAACAATTGCATAAAGAACATCTTTGTGCATAAAGCATTGGCAACTTTATAGCATTTACTCAGGATGCTTTCCCAATAGTGATATTATTTTGTCAAAGATGTGAACCTTTGAAAACTCTTGATAAACCCGCAACATACCTGTATATACCTTTAAACACAGTCTGCTCAGGTTTCAGGGAAAAGTTAGTGGCCATTTACTGGTTTACACTAGCTTTTGTTTTCCAGTTCTCTTTTTGACAGAGTTCTATCTTTATTACCAAAAATATTGAGTTGGATCACAATAAAATAGGCAAGAAATGAGCAGACAGTCAACCAATAAAATGCCCTCTGTGGATACAGAAAAGACTCTGGGCTAACCCCGTGGAAAACCAAGGCAGCAGATACCGGTGGGCACTTTGCGGATTCCAGATACAAATCGGAACTCAGAACGGACCCAGCAGCACCCCACACACCCATCCCATGAACCACAAGAACGGTGCTTTCCTCGCTTTAAGGGGATGGCCAATACTTGAAGGCAGAGACGGCAGCAAGACGGGCGTAGGTAGAGGCTGGGCTCACCCTCCCTGAAGAATAGAAATCATCTTTCAAAGAATAAAGAGCACAGCAGCTGGCAGGACTTGGGGATTCCAGTGAGGAAGATGTGTTCACAGAGCCATAGTGAGCTCAGGGCAGTGCAGGAACTGCCAAGCGGGTCAGGAAGAGCCACGAGATGGAATGTCAAATGTGTAGCAAGCATATTGTTTTTAGACTGAGTGTTGAAATGGCTCAGGGGAGAGGAAATGACACAGAGATATGGGCAACCTCAACTTTGTCACTGCGTAGAGCGACACGAGCTCACCAATTTGCTTAATTCGCCTTTACAGACCATTTATCAGGTGCTAGGCAGGGGCCTACAAGCTTTACAACGCAAATATATTCAGTCCCCACCGTCAAGCCTATACGACGTCACCCCCATTCTACAGATGAGGAAACTCAGCCACAGAGAGGCTACGTAACTTGGCAAAAGTCGCACAGCTGGTACGTGGTAGAGCCAATATTTCATCCAAGCAGTGTGGCTCCAGAGCCCAGGCTCTTAGCCACTACCCTGCGTTATAAGGCCTGGAAAGAAAGGACAAAGACCCATGGGCGCCCAGCGCACGGAGAAGCAGGTGAGGAAAGCAGAAGCCACAGAGTCTACTAAAGTGATATTCAGAGCAGAGATGCTCTCTGCCTGACCCTCACACCCCAGCACATTTTGGAAAGATCGAGGTGTTCATTCCAAACCAGCCTTTCAGCACCAGTTTTCTTCTACCACCCTCCCCACCCCCCTCCATGGAGACACCACCCTCCCCACCCTCACCCCATCCCCACACCCCCGTCACCGTGCCTGCTAGCTTCAGAATGTGGTGCCACCACCCCTAGTATAGTGACCTCCCCCAGCCTCCTCCCTGAAGGACCGCCTCTGCATTTTACATGAAGAACTGCAGCATCCACCCTCAGAACCCCTCGTCCCTTGCCTCCAAGGCCTTCCACCGCTGCAACGAATTATGTAGCTGCACACTGCCATGTGGAAGCAATCTGCAGGCTTTCCCATCAAACCTGGCTGGCTGGCAGCTCGCAGGCCTGGGCTGCAGCAAGCTGCCTTCCTTTTTAAACAAACACATTAAGTTAATAATAACACTGACCGCAGTTTGACAGCCACGTTTACTAATTAATTCTTATTTGTCCCTCCTGTTAGGGAGGCGGTAGGATGTGCTCCATTTACAGACTGAGACTCCTAACCGATTTCTTTTAAGGTGGCCCCGAAAAGTGACTGGAGAGCTCGCCTGAGGACCTCTTTGTCCTGCCTTGTGTGGGGTGGAGGGGTCCAGAACCGCCTCCTGCTCCCTGCAGGTGCTGACCAGCCCTGCCCCTTGACATGCACGTAGGTTGCTCCTCACAACCACCCCTTCCATTCACCTGGCAGTCTTTCCATTTTACAATAACCCGAGGAGGCTTAGTTATCATCCCCATCACTGTGGCACCGAGAGGTCAAATGGTATGCTCAAGGTCACGCAGCTCAGGAGCTGCAAGACCTATTGTCCGCAGCCTCACCCTTCACCTGGGATGGCTGGTTCAGAAATGTGTTTCAGGTGATGTCACAAGCAACTTCCCGGAGCATAGGAGCCTGTCTCCCTGCTCAGCCTTGGGCTCTGCTCCGAGAACCTGCCCTCTCCCCGACGCCTGCCTCCGAAGGCCCTTGGGCTCTGGCCATTCAAGAGCTGAGCTGTTTGTGAGCTCTCATGGGGCAGGAGGAGGAACCTGCTCCTCCTCTGTAACCTCTGCTCCAAATAAGTTTATCTGAAGAATGCCGTTGCCCGGGCAGACACCCCTGGACGGATGTCTTCAGCCATGTTGTTGGCTCTAACGCTGGACTCCCACCCCAAGCTATTTTCAGCTCAAGGCATCCCGAGGCTGGGAAAGGTCGCTGGGCGTGCTCTGTCTGCTTATCTTAACCTCACACTGTCTTCTCTCCCTTCTGTAACATTTGTTGAGCATGTTCAGTGTGCCAGCATGTTCCCCTGGGACTATTCACATTCTAGATCATGCTTTGCTCCTGCAACAACCCTTCAAGGTGTGTGCTGCTTGTGGTGAGGAAACTGAGGCCTGGGCAGCTTCTGGGCACGACAAAGGTCCCATGGCTGACGTGCAGCCTTCGGACTCTAGGTTAGGACACCTCTTCCCCGCACAGAGCAGAGGGTGCCTGACCTCAGGCCAACGGCCGCAGGGTCACATTTCTCACCTGGCCATGGCCTGAGGGGCTGATTACAGCCCGGCGTTATTTCCCAAGAGGGCTCAGGGGCCCCGCTGCAGAAGCCAGCACCCTCCCCTCCACCCTGGCTGCTGGGCAAGGACAATCAGCTGCCTCTGAGGGCCGAGGCCCAGGCTTCTAAGAAAAAGGAAGCGCACTTGGCTTCCTGCTCAGTCTGGACCTGCTAGCCACGGCCCACTTGGGATTAGCATGGTGGCCGGGACCTAACCGGTCACAACGCCGTGGGGCTCACCTCCACATTTCCTAGGGTCTCCCTAAGAACCCACAGCTCCATGGCCAACGTGACCTGTTGCCTGGCGATACCCTCAGGATGCAGGATGAGCAGAGTGGCCAAAGGAGACCCCTTTAAAAGGTGGAGACACTGAGGCAGGGGGAAGGGACTGGGTTTGCCAGAAGTGAGTGGCGAGAACTGAAATTCAGGGTCCCATCATTTGACAGGAAGCCATAGCCCCAAGACCCCTCCCCACCTCCCCCTGGTCCCAGAAAGAGTGAACACGTTTCTCAAAGTTGCTGGACTGGAGTCGGCCCCAGGGCACTTGCTTAAAGAAAGGCAGGGATCCTGATGGGGGAAAGACCGGCCAGCCAGAGTGAACACAGTTTGGCCACTATCTGCAGGCCTGCCTGTCTCCCCACCCCCTTCCCTGCCCTGCCCCAAGATAAGGCAGCAGCAATGCTGCCCTGGACACAACTGGCCGCCCATCGACCCCGCCTCTCCTCCGTGCTAGGATCCAAAGCTGATAGCAGAGATACTGTTTGCCCCGGGAGCTCAGTGTTCAGCCCATGCGAGCCGGGCTGTGCTCCTCTGCTGTGCTCCTCAGCCAGGTCCAGATGGGAGGTTTCTCCCCCTCTCTCCCGCCTCAGAGATCCGCTGGGCCAAGAGCACCAGGCACGGAAGGAAGCCTGCCTCAGGGAGCATGTCTCTTACTGACACCCGCCTCCTCCGAGGGTCTCCCAGGCTTGGGCCCTCTTTTGAGGTGGCCCATTGGGATGGGCCAGGCCTGAGAGGTACCCTGATTCCCTCTTCACCCCAACTCCTCCCCTGCCTTTGCAGGCCCTCTCCCCTGACTCCTCTTCTGGCCCCTCATCCACACAGTCCCCTCATTCAGCACTACCCAGGCCAGCCCCTAGGCCTCACTTCCCTGCCAGTCTTCCAGGCCCACGCCTGGTGAGCACCTTCCACACAGAACCTTAGAGCTGGAACCATGTCCCCCACCACCCCATGCCGAATTTTACACACAAGGAAACCATGACCCACGGGGGCTGAGCGACAGAGCCAAGGCCACCATTTGGCAATAGCAGCGCAGGCTGGTTTTTGGGAATTCGAGAAATATTTGCCCCGCTAACCTGCACACAGAAAGTCAAATGAAAGGAATTGGGATGGCAGGTGGGGGGGGGGGGGGTGGAACACAATTTATCCATTTACAGACGAGGAAACTGAGGCCCAGAGGGATAATGGGGGCTTCCCAAGGTCCCCGTCCACACTGTTTGTTGGTGTGAGCTCTTAGATACAAACTAAGTGGGCCAGAGGCCCCTAATCCTACTGCTGACAGCTGATGTCCAAACAGCCTGATTTTGTAACCTCAATTAGTCACCTATTAACAAGCAGCCCCGAAAATCCTCCTGCAGGGCGGCCATAAACCCCTCCGCCTACGAGGGCTGCGTGCATCCCGGTTCCCAAGAGACCTGTTCCTCGTGGCAGTTGTTTTCCGGTCAGAAAAGAAGCTGAAAGGAAATAGGGCCAGATAATACTTTCGGGTTGTTGTTGTTTTGTTTGTTTGTTTGTTTTTTGTGTGTTTTTTAACATGATGAAGAAAGTTCTAAACGATCTATGTGACCAACTCACTAGTTGTCTGCAGAATGCCTACTCATCCGTCGGTTGTGGGTGCCTTGGCACTGCACAGCCTGACTGGACCTCCTAGCTCCAGAGTCAGCCCCATCCAGCCTCAGCTTCCCAATCTGTCAAATAGGACTGTTGCCTCCCTTTCTGGCTCTGTGGGAGACTGACATTAGAAATGGATGGAAAAGAATGCTGTATTTGTAAAGTGTTCTACAAGCATAAGCCATTGCTCATTATTAACAGAACTAGAGGCCCCATGCACGAAATTGTACTTTTGTTATTATAGGTTCTCTCCTGGCATTTGAGAAAGGCCTTTTGTAGAGGGGTGAAAGGGGATTGGGGTCGCTCGTCCAGGTTGCTCCCACCAGCCTGATTCAATGAGCTGCCCTGTTGGTCATGGAAGCTTCTCTCTCACTGTAGCTGGCTCGTTCCATCAGCGCTCTCTGAACTCTGCAGTCTCATCTCACCACTCACACATCCTGCAGGCCCTCTCCCAAGAGTTGTCAGTCCACCTGACCACAGACAATGGGGCCCCCAAGGGCTCTCAGGAAAGGGTTTCCCTTGCCTTCTCCCCATCTCAGCTCCTCTCCAATGGGCCAGCCGACTGGGCAGCCCTGGGGAGGCTGCCCCAGCCCCTCCTTCTCCCGTACAGGTATCAGAGTCCGGTGGACCCTGGTCTTTAGGCAGAGCAGAGTCCCTGTCGCCTCCAGCGGGTTAGAGTCTTCCTTTGGGAAGGCTGGAGGTGGGCTTGGGCCAGCCTGGTGACAACAACCCCTTGGCAGCTCCCATTCCCTGAACCTCATTCTACATCAGAGGGAGGAGCAGGAACCTAGCCTGTACTAAGCCTCTGTTATGTGCCGGGCATTTTGCCCATGTTCCCACTGTTTCCCATAACCCACAAGAGGGTATTATTACCTCCTCTTAACAGGTGAGGTGAGACAGGTTCTGAGATGCTTAGAAACATACCCATAATCACAAGCAACAGAAGGGATGGAATGGAATACACATCCCGGGTTCTCACCTCAGGGCTGGGGTGTGGGGGTGGATCCCACACTGTGGGGTCATTTCCTGAGTCTATATATAGCAGGTTTACTGGTGCACATGAAAAGAAGAGCGCAAAGCTCCACAGACTTCTGGATGTTTTATTATGAGCTCGTGGTAAATATTGGACGTGAATACAAAAACAGTTGCTGTTGGGTAGATATTCTTTAATTGTGTTGTGTTCTCTTCTCAATAAAACACAACAAAAAGATTCCTTCCTAACCATTTTCTGTTCGCAAAGGGAGCAGCAGATGTGGATAAACAGCAGCAATATTCACTGGCCACTTACTATGCACAAAGCCTTACAGAGGCTGCTCTCATTTAATCCACCGGCAGCCTATGCAGAGGTCCGATGGTCTCTGTTTTGCAGATGAGGAAACTGAGGCGCAAAGGTGATTTCCCCCAGCTCACTGAGATGATAAGAAAATTTGAATTCCAACAGTCTGATGTTGGAGTCTGTACCCTGACCCATTAAATTCAATATTACCAGCTCTGGGGCTTCCTGGCCCAAGAATGGAGCATGAGTCAATGAAGGTACCTACTATGTGTGAGTCAAAAGCACTCTATAAGCGTTGGATGGATTGGAAGAAAAAAAAGGGATGAGTAGAGGGCAAATGGATGACTTTCTGAGGGGTTCCTGGGGGTGACTACATACATGGAAGGTTGAGGTGGCCATCAGTAAGGTGTTCTGGATCCTTCTACCACCCTACAAGGGCAAGATGGGCAATGGTGGGCAGGTACAGACAGCTTCAGAGGACTTGAGCCTAACTGGATGAGCTCAGACCTCAATCTGGGCCCTGCCCACCCTGCTTCAGAGATGCTGACCACCCATGACAACATCACTGGTCAGGTGTCATCTCAAACCTTCCAGGGCTGGGCTGAGGGGCCAGACAGATGCCTGTCACAGATTAGGCTTGAGGCCAAGAGGAACACCCATGGGAGGGAGCCCCAAACCACAAGCATTTGCTAACACTAACACTGGAAGGCAACCAGGTGAAGCTAAAGGGGCTCCTGCCCCAGGAGGTACCACCTAGGAACAGCTAAGAGGTGACGGTGGCTCCCCTTTCCCTGGAGAGGACATCCTCCTGGGCTCCTTCCACCTCCCGTCCCAGCCAGCCCACCAACGCTCCCACCCTCTTCCCTCCAGTCCCCCCTTCTCCCTCCTCTCTGCCCCCATGACCCAGCCCCATGCCTGCCCCTGCAGCCCCCTCTCTCACTACTGCTCCCTTTCCCTCTGCATCTAATGAAACACTATTTTCTTTCCCCTTTGAAGACCCAGCTTCCTTTTACTTCTTCGGTGCTTCCCTCTGCGGTATTGCCTCTGCCTGAAATGTTCTTCCTCCACTCCCCTCTCACAGGTCTAGACAATCCTGCTCACCCTTCGGAAAGTCTTCCCGATCCCTCAGGAAGGTGAGGTCCCTGCCACAGGCTTCTGTAGCCCATCCTGCCTCGGCCCATGATTCGTATTGTCACTTCATTGCTTTTAATCAACATGAGGACAAGGCCCTATTCCCTAGCACAGCACCCAGCACATAGCAGGGGCTCCTCACAGGGTTCAGCTCCTCGGATCTAGGATAGTTCAGACTCAGGTTCTCTCAGGGAGGCTGGGGAATGCAGTGCAGGATTAGCTTCAGTAAACACGTTACTAAAGCTCTGTTGTGGCTGGAAACCCTCCCCCAGGTGCCCAGAGACCCAGGTGAAAGGCAGAGGAGTCACGCCCAGTGTTGGCTGTTTGTTTTTGGGAAAGGCCTCAAATGTGGAAAGCCTTGTATTTCAGCTCAAGCCATTGCCTAGCTGGCTTCTTGCAGGAAGTCTGAGAGGGTGGGTGGGGTTAGTGGGAGGGGGTGGGGAGAGAGGGAAGCCACCCAGGCTCTGGCCAGTTGAAAGCAAAGCCTCAGTCCAGAAACACCATACCTCCTCCCCCGCCCACACAGCTTCTCCACCCCCAACCGCAGGGACCGGCAGCGAGAACCCAAGTTTGTGTAAACAAGGCGGCAGGAAAGCAAGCACCCTTATCTGGTATCAGTTCTCTTTCTCCAGCTCGGCCACTTGGCTGGACCCTCAGCAGGAGGTGGGAGCGCGTCAGACTCCTCCCCTTCCCTCCTTTATCTTTTTCTCTGGGGCCAGTGGCTCCTCCCCCGCAGCTTGGCTCCCTGGGGTCCCCCGCTCCGGCCAGCTGGAGAAGGGAGGCGTCCTATCTTCACAGCCCAAGTGAAGGCCGAGTCTCTGTTTGTCTGCACTGGGGAGGCGCCCTTCTCCCTCCTTCCTCACCTCCCAGCTCCCTTGGGATGGGTTGCAGATGTGTTTATCTCGCTGGAGGAGGTGGGGAGGGATGGTGGGCAGCAGGCTGGAAATGAGCTGAAGGGTGTGGAGTGCCCCTGGGGTCCTAGGCACTGGCTTTGACCCTAGGACGAGAGGGTTGCCTTTTGGGTCCTCGTCCCGTCCAAGTATCCAGTTGGAATCAATGGACAAGAGTTCATTAGGTGCAAGGTCTCCCCCTGCTCCACAATTCTGTACAAGCAGCGAGGAGGCTGCGGGGGAAGGCTGCTGGCAGGGATGCGTCTCGCAGTCTGCTTGTCTCCTCTTTGGACTTCTAATTACATAAGCCTGGTGCTGACCCAGAAAGAGGGGGTGGCTGGTTAATGCTCTCCAGACTGTCATATTACACCAGAGGCATTCCAGCCGGGGGAAAAAATCCGAGTCTGAGGCATCAGGTTCCACGAAATGAAAATATCTGAGCCCCGTCCCTAGGAAAATAGATTCTATTCTTCTCAGACCAACTGAACTGTGAGGGGAGAGGGGAGCTTACACCGTGTGACTGGTTTATCACTCCACACCCAAGACGGTTGTCCTCAACCGGATTGCGAGGTCTCTAATGTCTCCCAAGAATGAGGGAGGCTGATCCCCAAGGTGGCCTAAAGCAGAACTGGCTTTAGGAGCCTTTGTGTGGTAGGCTTGATGGTTACCCATCAGACGGTTACTTTACTGGGGAGACTGGGCTTGGCCATATGACTTGCTTTGGCCAATGCGATGTAAACGGAAGTGACAGGTGTCCCTTCCAGACAGAGTTTTAAAGAGCCAGTGAGCCAGTTCATCACGTTAGTCTCTTTTCCTTCGACTATGAAACGCCCCCGTGACCCAGATCAAAAAGTCCCAATGTCCCTCCATCAGCCCAGGAGTGAAAACCACGGAACAGGCCTACAGACACCGCACAACAGACAAGTGGTACCAATGACAAGTAACCTCTGTTATCGTGAGCCACCAAGATGTTGTGGCAGCAGCCACAGCATCACCACACACACCCTGTCTTCGATTTATTATACTAGGTGAGTCTCAGTAAAGTGGACTATATGTTTGTTTATTTCCCCACTGGCTCTCCGTGGGGAAATGATCAGCTGATTCCAGGAGATGCCATGAACGTGTCCATAGACTGTATGGGCCCTTCACCTCACTTCCTGTACAATGCAGGCTTTCCCAGAGACTTTCCGTTCTGCGTGATTATGACACTCCCAGCTCCCCATACTGTCTGTTGGCTGGTAGATCTGGGTTGTCATGTCACATTTTTTAATAGATCGTCGAGCTCATTTTTATATATCCTCGTCTAAAACTTTTAGGGGAAGTTAAATGAAATATATCCACTGGTTATATGAGATATATTCATGCCCTCATGTGTCAGTCTTGTTAGTTCAAAATCATCTAGAGCACATTGATCTGTGCCTTCTCTGTAGCCAGACGTTGCCTGCACATCAGTGCCCAGCGGACATTTCTCTTCCTCGTCTCACACTCCAGGTTCAGGGTGTTTCACGTCTTTGGTCACTTCATCCCATCTCTACACGAGAAGGGATTTTTCTTTGGCCAGCGCTCTTGTTCTTTGGTGCACACCCCAGTTTTCTTGTCAAAACATTCGTCTTTTGGGCTCTGTACACCTTTCTTCTGGCTCTGTTCCTTTCCTGGCCACTCAGGGCAGGCCCGCGGGTGTTGGCTGGAGTTTCCAAAGCTAGAATCCTCAAGTTGGAAAGATTGGTGTGCTTATGGGGAAATATTGGAGTTCCATCCAGGTGGGGATTGGGGCTGCAGTCTGTGCCATTTGGCAGGAGGGAAGCTGAGACCTGAGTCAGTGTGGGAGACAGGTGCTGACCTTTGCCTCAGATGGCTGGCAGATCCGCAGAGCCATTGGCAGAGCAAGATGGAAAGCATGGGTGGACCCAGTCAGGAGGGTGAGTGAGGAAAGGAACAGGGGTTACTGTGATGTCAACAAGGCCCAGGAAGTCTGTCCCCCTCCTAGCCCACAGCTTCTCCCCTCGGGGAGACACGGGAAGATGGTTTACCTCCCTTGCCTTCCTAGGAACCCAGGTAATCCGGGGGGGGGGGGGGGGGGGGGGGGAAGACATCTCTGAGAAGAAAAAGGGGTCAGATTGAGGGACAGTAGGAGGAGCTTTTGGGAGAAGCACCCTTCCAGAGCCTTATCCCCCCGTCACACTGGTCCAAAGCTGCATACGACAGCCCAGCACAGCACAAGTTTCCAGTCCCGGAAACAGGGAGGAGAGGGTCAAGGTTAAGGCCCTTCTGGGAGTGAATGGGGTGGAGGCAACTAAAATTCCTCAATCCTCACCTAGCTCATGAGTTAATAGATGTGAAAGCCCTTTGTAAACGATGAAACACCACACAAATGGGAAGGATTGCCATTGGTTAATCACTCTCCACTCTGTCAATCCCAGAACTCAATCTCTTTGTAAAGACACAGGGCCCGGCCAGAAGGCCAGGCTTGTAGTGAGCCCTGTGGTCTGTGGCATTTTGAATGCCTCGTCTCCACATGCCCTTCCTGGCCAGGGTGGTCATCCTTTGGGTCAACCCATCCAAGACCCCATTTCTCCTAAAGCAACTCCTCATTCACGCTTCCCCTGCCCTTCGCTCCTTCAGCTGGAGGTCAGCAGAGGCCTCTCCACTCTGGCACAGAAAGAGCCACGTGGGGTCTTCCAGGATGGTTCTTCTTATCCCTACCCCTCTTCTTTCTACCGCAGCCCTTCCTCCCCAGGCCACTATGTCCTCTGGCTATTCCCAGCTCTGAGCCCCACTGCCCTGACCCACTCTGAAGCCCCCTTCCTTAAGTAGCACCCCAAACTCCAGGCATACATCACAACTGCCCAGAGGCTGTGTCCCCTCAGGCCTTAAACAGCTTCTCCCAAACCTACCGGTCCTGGGACTCATTCTCTCTGCTCTGCCCTTAGCGGCAGCCCCCTAACTGCCCCAAAGCCTCGGGAGATGCCCAGCAGGTCTCCAGGGCTGGGATAAGTGATGTGTGGCTGTCAGTGGGACATGGCCCTCACACCTCCACGGGGGGTAAAGAAACCTGTTCAGGAGAAAGGGATCCATTTATGGATGACGAGGCTTTGAACATCTGTGTCTTCATGGAGCTCGGGAGTGGGGCCCCGATCTCCATGGAAGACGAATCTCATCTGGGCAGGGAGCACAGGGGAGGCCTCGCTGCCCTAACACATTCCAGAGGTGAAACTCTATCCTGCCTGTGAAAGGGCCGGAGCTTTTGCTGCAACCCAACCACCTGGCCGCTGTGTCCCTCTGGCCCTTCAGACATGGCGATCCTCTGTGGCCTAAGCTCCCTGCTTGTCCCAGGAGATGAAGGACGGCTGGACACCAGCCTCAGTGTGATCACCTTAGTGGCCAGGAAAACAGGTGCTCAAGCCCGGCTGGTGTGGCTCAGCCGGGTCCAGCATCTACCACTGAACCAGGAGGTCATGGTTCGATTCCCAGTCAGGGCACATGCCTGGGTTGCATGCTTGGTCTCCAGTGTGGGGCATGAAGGAGGCAGCCAATGGATGATTCTCTTATCATTGGTGTTTCTCTCTCTTTCTCTTCCTCTTCCTTCCTCTATGTCTAAAAAACAATAAACTATTATTGTTAAAAATAAAGGAAAAGGTGAGAAATAGAATATCAAGAAGTCTCTTCTTCTTGGACAATCAGGTGACCTATAACCTGAAAATACATGAAGGGAACACACTCCTGAATGAGGATCAGCTCTGAGGGTCATGAAACGCTGCTCCTGTGGGTCAGGTGTGAACAGGGCAGATACAGAGATGGGGGTATGCTGGGGAGTGCCTCATCCACACTATTGAGTGAACTGGGCATTCACCTGCTCTTCTACACCCCTGATTTTTTAAAAACATCCCTTTTTATGTCATGTGGGCATGGGATATTGTAGATTGCAATAGCACCACGCTGTCTTTTATATTGTTTATTATGGATCTACTAGTGGCCTGGTGCACAAAATGTGTGCACATTAAAAAGGGATTAATTAGAGGAAATAAGTTAATATTGCTATTTGCCCTTTCTCTATAAAGAAAGTTAGCAAAATGTATATGAAAACCTTCCTTCTGTCAGAGTCTGGGACATACCACGGGACCCAGAGTCAAGTCCCCACCCACCCTCATGCACCTCAAAATCGCGTGAGACCCAGATCTGGCCACCCCTCTTCCTCCCCCTCTCCTCCCTCCCACCCCCCACATTGGACTAGATCAATCTCACTCTTGTCAAGCCCCACGGAGCAGGGGATGTAGCTTCAGGTCCCTTGCACAATGCCAGGACATGGGGCATGGCCTGAGGTACCCCAGCCCAGACGGGGGCAGAGGGCGTGCCTTGAGATCCCCTGTCAGGCCCCACCGGGTGGGGGGGGCACATTGAGGTCCCCTGTCAAGGCCCGCCAGGCAGGGGGTCCCAGCCTCAGGTCCCCTGGCCCCGTTCTGGGGCAGGGGGTGTGACCTAAAGGCCCCCAGCCTGGCGCAGGGGCGGGGGTTAGCAGCCTGAGGTCCCCTAGCCCAGCAGCAGAATGGGAAGTGCACCTTGAGGTCCCCTATCAAGCCCTGCTGGGTGAGGGATGCGGCCTGAGGTCCCCTGTCAAGCCCCATGGGGGCAGGGGAGGGGCAGCCTCAGATCCCTGCTGATTGCTCATTAAGGCTTCTTATGGGAACTTGGCCTCAGCTGTGGGTACATCTTTGTGACAAAGTGATGGTCAATTAGCATATTCCCTCTTTATTAGATAGGATTGTTAGTGGGTGGGGAAGAAAGATAATGCATAAGGCACAACTGCCGAGAGGCTGTATCCCCGAACACCAACACTGTCACAGCACACAATGCCCCGTCAGAGAAACACCTCACACCAGAGGCAGGGCAGCCATGGGATCACACCCTAGGCCTCCAAGAGAGCAGCACCATCCCAGGCCCGCTCCGGCCTTACAGGGGGCGCGGGCTGGAGAGCTGGGGGAAGGCCTCACTTTCTGATCTTCCAGCCTTGCACTACCTCCACACTCTCCCTGAAGCTGGTTCTTCCACTCGTCAAGGTCAACCTGACTCAGCGGAGACAGAGTCTTGTAAGAGGAGCCTGGGGCAGGATGGGATAGACCTGCAGCAAAGGCCAGTTTCTATCCCTCCACCCTCAAGGGATTTACTACTAAGGGCCGGCTTTTTTCCCTGAGCCTCTTCACTCCCTCTCCCTGTGAGTCCCAGCATGCCTTGGGGCCAGAAATGGGGACCCTCCAGCAGGTCAGAGGCCCCACTTTGGCTCTGGAGTCCTATAGAGACAGGTGTGCCAACATCACCCAGCTGCAGGGGCTGGAGGAAGACAGCAGAAAGCAAGCTGGGGCCAGCCCTCCTGCACACCCCCACCACCACCGCCGCCCACCACCCTCCACCCACCCCCTTGCTAAAATAAGGAGAACTCGGGCCTTCCCTGCAGGTCTCTCCTGCAAGTCTGAACAAAGTGTCCTCCACATTCCTCGCTCTGCGATATCTTTTACCTTGGTCTCCAGGGCTTTTGTGGCTTGCATTGTCATCTAATTCGTCATGCCTGTTAGCACAATTTTGAGAGAAAGGGGCTGAGTTGTACTCAGAACTGCATCTCCCATAATTCCCACAGGCTATAGGCACAGGAGGTCTCAGCAGTTACCCGTCCACTTAGGAGCTGTCGCCTGTATTCCCTGCTCACCTCCACGTCGCCTCTGCATCACCTTCTCTCTGGGTTTGTTTCTCTGTCTCTGCACAGAGAGTCTTTGACTCCGGTCCACCCCTGATGGAATCTTCTTCACCTGGCACAGTGCGTGGCATACAACTGCTATGGCTACGCATTCATGTAACATGCGTCCCGTTCTTCCCCCCCATTTATGTCTTCTGTGCTTTGTGCACATTTGATTTTTAAACCATTACTCCACGAGAGTCCATCAGGTAGATATCCTCCCATTTTATAGATGAAAACACTGAGGCTCAGAGAAGTTCACCGAGGACACCCAGTTTTGTAAGAGGCAGAGGCAAGATTCAAACCCAGGTGCCCACAGCCAAGGCCCCTCTCCCCCCTCGTAGGCCCACTGCCTTCCCAGCCTCAAAGCAGTAGCCTCTCTCCTCAAACCCCTCAGCACCTGGGAGCTACAGAAGCACAGCGCCCGGCGGAGCCAGTGTCACGGGGAGAGGGCTCAGGGAGCTCCAGCCTGGAGCTTCCTGTCACCCGAGTTGGGAGCATGGGAAGCGGGTGTTTTTCTTCCCTGCGGCCTCCGTGGCTGATTCCTCCCGTGTATCCGCCCGGGAGAATGACCGGAAGAAGTGGCTTCCGGCTGGCACAGGGAGGAGCCGGCTTCTTCCCGCTCTGCAGAGAAGGGGGTTTGGCTCCAAAGCAGCGGCTGCTGCTGCCGTGCCTTGGACTGGGGCACAGGAGGGTCTACTGCGATCTTTCCCTGGGGCCACCCTTAAACCTCTGCCCTGAAAACCCTTAGCACAGCCCAGCTGGTGTGCCTCCGTGGTGGAGCATCGACCTATGAACCAGGAGGTCACAGTTAGATTCCTGGGCAGAGCGCATGCCCTGGTTGCAGGTGGCTGGGGGTTTGGGGGGGGGGGGGGGGGCGTGGAGAAGGGGAGGGGGTATGCAGCAAACAGCCAATCAATGATTCTCTCGCATCATTAATGATTCTCTCTCCTCTCCCTCTTCCTTCCTTTCTGAAATCAATAAAAAATATATTTAAAAAAAAAAAAAAACACCTTAGGACAGAGGCCCCAGTGTGCTCTCCCTCCTGGGACCACGAGGTGCCTTTACCTTCCCCCTCCCGCCCCAGGCACATTATCATCAGCTTCCTCACTCCCAAGTCCAAGGGCCCTTCCTTTACCTCCATAGCTTATTTCCTAAGCCCATTCCTTCTAAGAATTACTTCTTCCACCTCTGTGATTTATTTAAAAAAAAAAAAAAAAAAAAGTCGCTACAAAAATTCTAAAGTGTATACCATTCTGTAGGAAGACAACTCGCAAATCTCTAAATCATTTCAATGTAATATTTGAGCAAATCACAGATTAATAGTGAGGTCATGTGATAGGAGAATTGGGAATTGGGTTTGGGCTTGAAAGACTCCGTAACCTTGGGCAAATCATTGGACTTCTAGAAGCCTCAGTCCCTCCGTCTATAAATGGGCACCGTGGTGAGGAGCGAATGGAATTAGAGCCCAAGGTGAAGAGTTTCTAAAGAAATATCCACAGTGACGATGAGTGAGTTGGCCCTTGGAAGATCCCCAGTCAATGGCACCAAGAGCCAGGGAGAGGGTCCCTTTGGCTTCCAAAATGCACTGTGAGCACTGCAGGTGAGGGCCACCCACTTACATAGGTCAGTCCTGGCCTGTGGACATGGGAAATCTGTGTGTTTAGTTCACACACAGCTGGTCCCATGTCGTGATACCACAAGAATGTTTCTGGGTTGGGAGGGGGTACTTACAATCGCTGCAGACTTGATGTCTTAATATCAAAGGTGTTGCACCTCCAGGAAACGAGGCTGGGCCAGGGGCATGCAGCCTTCTTCAGGTAGAGGTCTAACTCCTCTCTCTGAAGGCGGGCTGATCTGTTGTCTCTCCTGTCCCTGCCCATGGGGGCTCTGTAGACCCAGACCTTGGGAGAATACCTGGATTTGATCTCTTCTGAGCCTGGCAGTGCTGAAGGAACACAATGGGGTTCCCCATGGCGGTGGAGGTAACCCAGCAAGGGCAGTGCAGCAGAGGAGGAGAGGCCAGGGACCTCCTGGAGGCACCGTCATGAGCTGGGCCACGGGGAGGGAGGGTGATCCGCAGGTGGAGGTGTGACCCAGGGCAGCCCCAGAACTATTCTACACCTGCTCCCCGCCCCCACCCCAGGCCTAACAAGAACTATCACTACCCGCGAGGTAAACAGCAGGGTCACGCTGTACACTGTTGCCAAGCTCTCTGAACTGGCCTTTGTAAGTATGTTTCTCCTGTGTTTTATGTAGGGAAGTGAGTTAATACCTCTTGGTGATGCCATCACATGTGAAGTAGCTGCCAAATTTCCTTAAGCTCAAAAGTAAACTTTCTTTAAGGGTTGATAAACCAAGCGAAGCAGTAACATCCTATGTGATCCACTCACCTATTTTTTTTTTTTTCTGCGAAAATACCTTCTATTAAGGGGGAACTAATGCCTATGAGCTAAGCCAGGACAGCGTTTTTACAAAGTAAAACCACTAGCCCTGGCCAGAGTGGCTCGGCTGGGTGGAGCCTCCACCCATGCACAGAAAGCTTTGGGATTCGATCCCCAGTCACGGTCCCGGTCAGGGTGGGTGCGGGAAGCAACCAGTCGGTGTTTCTATCACGTTGTTTCTCTCTTTCGCGCACACACTTTCTTTCTCTCTAAAATCAATAAGTATGTCCTTGAGTGAGGATTAAAAAAAAAAAAAAAAAGTAGCCGAAACCAGTTTGGCTCAGTGGATAGAGCATCAGCCTGCGGTCTGAAAGGTCCCAGGTTCGATTCTGGTCAAGGGCATATACCTTGGTTTCGGGCACGTCCCCAGTAGGGAGTGTGCAGGAGGCAGCTGATCAATGTTTCAAACTCTACATTCCTCTCCATTCCTCTCTGTAAAAAAATCAATAAAACATTTTTTTTAAAAAATAATAGAAATTAAAATTTTTTAAAAAAGTAAACCACTAAATACAAATGATGTGGTCTTGACTCAATGTGTCCACACCCAACCCTCCATGCTCCTCAGAGAAAAATAATGAATTACGTCCTTGGCCCTTTCACTCTGGGATTGGTCACGGTGCTCCTCACAGCGAGGGGTGGATCTCTCTCTCCTCCCCGGAAGCTGGCCAGGCCCGGGGACTTGCTTTGGCCAACAGAATGCAGTGGGAGTGATGCCGCGCCAGGTCCAAGACTAGCCCCCCAGAGTGCAGCCTGCCTCTGCTCATTCTCTGCTAGTGCCGTTGGGCCCTAAGAGCCAGCGGCAGCCAGCCTGCTGGAGTAGGAGACCATGCTGTCCCAGCCCCAGCCCACCGCTGCCTCTCTGCTTCCACCCAGGCGCCTCTGACCTTGTCTGCGCCAGGATTCCAAACAGCATCTCGTCTCTCCATGTCAGCACCTCTCTCTCAGAGTTACCCCTTGATTTTCCAACTGGCTTCTTAATGGGGCAAACCTGTTACCTTCTGAAATTCCTTTTTTTTTTTTTTTAACCGAACTATTACTTGCAGTTAAATACAGTTTCCCAGTTTTCCTTACAATTCTTGGTCAGGCCAGCATCAGGCAAAAGAGTGAAGTAGACGCAGTTTTTCCTTTCGGTCAACCTCTCCTCTTCTTTTTGAATGCTTCCCTCTCCATCCTCTCCATACACGTTACGGTTCTTAGCTCCAGTGAACAGACAAAGTCTGGCTGGTTCGAGCAAAATAGGAATTCACTTAAAAGAATACCTCATACTTCACAGAATTCTGGGAGGGCCAGGGAAGTGACAGGCTCTGCAGCCAGAAGCAATTCCCTACAACCCGCCACAGGGCTTGTCCAGCGAGAACACCACTGCCGTGGGCCCTGGGCACGTGGCTTGTGCCACCAGCACACTATTCCTGGACACTGGACTTGGCCTCTAGGACTCAGACCACCTCCAGGGAGAGTTAAAGATCCCCCCCCCTTTTTTTTTTTTCATCACTAGCTCCTATTCTGAGTCAGGGGGCAGATGTGTCCGCTGGGCAAAGCCCAGGCCAAATGCCCATTTCCTGGCTGCAAAGGGAGGCTGGGCAAGAGACTACTTGGCACTTTTATCTGCTAAAGTGGCAGGCTCTGCTGCCACCCACCAGGACAAGAAAGGTAGGAATTCCCCAAACACAAAGAAAGGGCAGACCCTCCCCGCCCAGAACCACTGCCTCCGTCAGTCAGTACGGTGCTCTCCCTCCGAAATAATGTCTTTCTTAAAGACGACCCAAGAAAGAACAGGGGTTCACAGAAAGCATCAGTGAAGGGGTGTTTTTAGGACAGAGATTCCCATGCTGACCCTGGCAGCTTTCTGACTCCTGCAATGTCTAAAGCAGCAGAACGAACACTGGATTTTCTTGTCCCCCAGATTACCAGCTGCCTACAGACATGGACTAGGTGATCGATGTGTAGAAATGGCTGCAAGCGTTCCTCTTCCTGTACCTATCCTCCTACGCATCGCTCTGCGGCTCCTTGCATTGAGGGGTGGAGTCTCTTTCTCCTCCCCTGGAATCTGACCAGGTCTGGTGACTTGCTGGGGCCAACAGAATGCCTTGGGAGTGATGTCATGCCAGGTCCAAGACTAGCCTCCCAAGCCGGCCTGCCTCTGCTCTTTGGGCCCTAAGAGCCAGCGGCAGCTAGCCTGCTGGAGGATGAGACCATGCTGTCCCAGCCCCAGCCCACCTGCCAGCTGGCCACAGGTAGCAAGTGATCCAGCTGAGACTGGAACAACCCAGCTAAGCTGAGCCCCAACTGCCTGCCCACCCACCAAATTGGACCTCTGCCCGGTGCATACATTCAAAGATATTACCGAGTACCTGTTAGGGGCCGGGCACTGCTCTGGGTGGTGGGGTCTAGTGCACACTCACACACATGCACATATCTACCACCCCAGGCCCGGGACATCTTCTTGGAGTCTCATAGCACATAGGAAACAGGAATGGGAATGGCTTCTGGGGTCAGGGAGACCTGAGTTCAAATCCCATCTCTCCGCTTAAGTAGCTGTGTGAGCGAGGACATGTTAGTTAACCTCTCTGTGTCTGTTTCCGCCTCTTCGAGGCAGGGAAAATAGCAGTACCTATCTGACAGGGCTGTTGGGAAGGGTAAGTGAGGTGACACCTGCCACATATAAGCCCTTGATAAACCTCAGCTAGTGAGCTATGAAAGCAGTGCCTTTCTGGTACCATCCTGCCATGTTTCCCACAAACTCGGGGATGTACATGAATGAGGCCGGTGGGCTGAATTCCTTCAAGAGAGCCACCCTTTGTCTGCATATTCTCATTTTCATTGTTGTTTAAAAACACACACACTCGGCCCTCTTGGCCTTTTATTTTTCTTAATCATGATACAGAGATGAGTCCAGAGAAATATTTCTCTACCATTAGGAGAAACAATGTTCAGGCAGTCCTGGGGACACATAGGGAGTGATGGGGACTGGGGCAGGATGGAGAGCACACACCATGTCTTAAAAGACACCGACATTACCGAGATGGACACAACTGATGCCACAGTTGATGCCAAGGAGACTGACTATGAGTCTCACGTCGCTAGATATCCCAATGCTTCCCGAGATGCCAGAAAAATGGGTTGTTGAAATAAATCTCTTGATTTTTAAATGTCGGCTCAAATATTTAGAAATATTGGGTAGAGCACAGGGCATCTTAATGGGTCCAGGAGCAGAGACCTTGAGATGTTTCTGACCTTGTTCACCTCTAAGTCTCTGCAGTCTGAGCTGTTCATGAGGCAGGGCCGCCCCACCATAAAGCTCCAGTGGGCGCCTTTCACCTTCAATCCCTTGAAACATATGGCTCAGAGCAGTGGCAGGTCCCTCCCATACCCGGAGGTATAAGGCCCATGGAGCTACAAGCAAGCCTCTCTCTGGGCAGCCGCTGGCCCTCGCCCAGCTTTCCCTCCTCTGATTTGTTGGCACTAATTGTATCACCCCATTAGCAGAGTAAAAAAAAAGAAAAAAGAAAAAGCACCAAAAGCAGAAAGAACACCACCTCCGGCCACCAGCCCATGCCTTCCAGGGCAGGCCCCAGGTTCCCTGTAGACATAGGCTGGCGGCTCTTAGAGCGACCACCTGCATGGCCTGATTTCTCCACCCTCCTATGCAGGGTGGCACCCCGCTGAGTGGTAGAGCATTCCGCCTTCCATCCGGGGCCTGGGCCTGGGCCTCACAGCAACACAGCGGAGGCAGGGGCTTGTTTTCAATGCGGCTGCTGCACCCAAGGGTGAACCCACTCCCTGTACCACGGCCAGACTGTACCTCAGTTTCCCCATTTGTAAAAGAGCATAAAACAAGCCACCCTCTGCTTACCACTCCACCCTCTTGGGCTGCAGACGGGGTTACCAGATGGGATGGAAACATAGCAGGGAGAGACAGGCTGGGAGGAGACACGTGCTCCGCCATAACTGTGGGTCCCCAGGAGAAAGTGACTATTGGAACCCAACCTTGCTATGTGACCCCATTCCCATCTGACATCTGCCTCCCAAGTCGGGTGTGGGTGCTGAGAGCTTGAGTGTTGGAGTCAGACAGCCCGAGGTCCTGGCTTGGTCATATGCAACTAAGTAATTGGGCCTGACTTTTCCCACCTGTAAAATGGGTCTAATGCTAGCGCTTTCTCATAGGTACCATCAAGTGAGCCCAGCGCCTGGTGTGCATGGTAAGTCTGCAACCTAGCATGCGAGGATGCAACACTAAAACTTCTCTGGAAGAAGGGCTCTGTCACTGAGGACTGCAAGCTGCACCTACATGCTCAATACGACCTTTCTCCACAGGCTTTCCATTCCAAGGCTCCTTCCTCTCCTTCGCATCTGTTCCTCATCACTGCCCTAGGAGGTGGGAAGGGTAAATATGCTTCTTGCGCCCATGCTTAGAGGAGAAAAAAGAGTCTCAAGAGAGGTTACGTGAGTTGCCCAAGGTCACCCAGCAAAGTCACACATCCAGGCCTGCCTGACAGGGCTGGAATGAGAGGGAGGCAAGTGAGGTGCCAGGGGGCAACATCTGAGGAGGCCCTCACTTGCATGACCCTGAGCGTGAGCACCTCCTTAAACTCTGCCCTGCTGTGTGACCCCAAGCCACAGGCCCTTCCCAGAGCGCGGAAGCTGCTGCCTCCACACACCGCACCTGCAGCTCAGCCCTGCCAGAACCTGCCCCCCGGGCCTTGGGCAGCCAGATCTACTAGCTGAGCGGGGCATCTCCCTCTGTCAGGATCCAAGAACATTTTTCCAGAGCCCTGCTGCCGGAAACACTTTCCAAAAGAGTGGAACGGAACAGGAGGAGGAAGTAGTATCATTACAGCCATGTGAGGCTGTCATGCACCTTTGAGCCAGAGGGCCAGGGAGGACAGGCTGAGCCAGCCTCCACCAGCCTTGGGGAGAGATGGGCTGGAACAGGCAGGCCACATGGGCAGCTCCCAGGATGGTGGCCCCGTGATGCTGCCCTAACCAGCCAAGCTCCCCTCTCTCCAAGCCACAGAGCCCCGACTCAGCCTCCCCCTACCTTACACCAAGTGTGAGAGGCACCAACTAGCTACACAAGTTTTATTTTGAATCTGCAAAGAGAAAAACTCTTTTCTAATGTGGATGATTCTATTTACTAACTAGCCAGCTTGCTAGAGTCTGGATTATGACTTATCTAGCTTCTCTAGAGAAACAACACCTATGCATCATGGGAGACTCTAAGGCAGTGGTCGGCAAACTCATTCGTCAACAGAGCCAAATATCAACAGTACAATGACTGAAATTTCTTTTGAGAGCCAAGTTTTTTAAACTTCTTCTAACGCCACGTCTTCAAAATAGACTCGTCCAGGCCGTGGTATTTTGTTGAAGAGCCACACTCAAGGGGCCAAAGAGCCGCAAGTGGTTCATGAGCCGCAGTTTGCCGACCACGGCTCTTAGGTAACGGGCAGCTATGAAGGCTTGAGAGCTAATCTGCTGGGATTCAAATCCCTCTCCACTTGGGAAAGTTATTCTCCTATCCTGAGCCCATTCCCTCCATCTATAAAAAGGGCACAGGGACAGTGCCACCATCTTCGGTTGCTGCTATTACAAAAATACAGCCATAATCAGCGCCCATAAGGGGCCAGGTACTCATTTTTTTTCTTGTATGTATTATTTAACACAACTCTGTAGGTTTTTATTTTTGAAGTAAGCATGCAGCTCAAATCACTTTTATGTACATATACTCTATCTTCTAATCAAATCTCTACCGACGTAGATTAGTCTTGCCTGCCTATGAACTGCATATAAATAGACTCACAATATATGCTCTTGTGTGTCAGGCTTCTTCCATTCAACTTTATCTTTCTGCAATTCATCCATGTCGTTGTATAAATAAGCATTTATTCTTATATACAGTGTATAGTATTCCATTGCGTGGCTACACCACAGTTTGTTTATCCATTGAACGAGGTGTCATCATCATCATCATCATCATTCCATTTTGCAAATGGACAACAGAGCCTTCTGTCCCCCTGGAATCCTGGGGTGGGCAGACATGAACTCTGTCCAATGCGGTCATGAGCCCGTTCTCCCTGCAGTGCCATTAGGAGTCAGGGGACAGCTGCCTGACTGGCTTCAGGTCATGAGAAAGCTGCCTCGGGGTTGGCCATGGCCAGTATTTGTTTTCAAGCTGACAGGGCAAGGAAGGCCATCACTCGCAGCCCTGTACCTTGAGACCTGGCCTTTGCCAACCTGTCAACACAACTGCAAACAGCCTCAATGCCGTGGCAGCTTCCTCATCCCCTGACCAGCAGCTGACTCTCATGGGCAGGAGGAGGGAACCTGGCCTGGCCTGTGGGCAGCCCCTGCCTGGCCTGGCTCCTCAGAGATAAATTTCCCACAGTGATAGCTCAGAGGTAACCCTTGGAGACTCTGAAAATCACTGCAGGCCTTAGAGTGAGACGTTTTCTCTGCAACCCAAGCTTTACCCACCAAGAGGTGGTCACCGCCAGGACCCTGGGGCTGACTGAACCTCAAGAAAAGGCTGAGGTTTCTCCCTGCTTCCCAGCCCTCTGAACTTCTACTCGCTGCCCAGCAGAGCAGAGGCCAGGCTGAGAAGGGCTGTCTGGGAGGCAGCGGGCGGCTGGGGAGGATCCTGGCTGGTCTCCCCAGCCCCGTCCTCCTCAGAACGCAGATAGAGTTCCAGTCGGTGCGGCCAGACGTGATTAAACGGTTGGCTACGTGCAGGGCGGGCGAGACCCCCGGGGGAAGAAGGGCACAGAGCCAGCTTCCAAGGCGCCCAGGGCACCCTTTCCTGTCGATCATTAACAGAAGCCACCCTGCCACCGGCGGAGAAGGGGAAAGTCCAAGGAGGTGGCCTGCCCCTCCTCCCAGGCCCCGTCCTCCTAACTCGCCAATCCGGGGCCTCGCGGGACATGAGATCATGACACTCGGTGGAGCAGGGGTGTGCGGAGTCATCTAATCCAACTGGCAGCTCTCACGCCCCTGCAAAATCTCCTCAAAGGCCAAGGGAGACAGGAACTAATGTGGGTCGATGTGCAGTAACTCTGGGCCAGGGACTGTGCCAAAGGTATGCAGGGTGCCGGCCTGTGACATGGCGGTAAAAGGCAACTTTGGAGCGAGGCTGCCTGGGTTCAGATCCTGACACTTCTAGCGGTGCGACTCATCCGTGCACCGGGCACCCAATTTCTCCATCTGTACAACCGAGATGGTACAGACCTTCCTCCAGAGGGTCACTGAGCACTTTACAAATGAACACACATGCAGTTCCAGACTACCTGGCACTGAAAAAGAGTGGTCATGGCTAACGGTCCACTGGATCCTCACAACCCCCTCTCCCCACAGCCGAGATCAGATAGAAAATCCAAGGTTGCTGGGACCGGTTTGGCTCAATGGATAGAGCGTCGGCTTGGGGACTGAAGGGCCCCAGGTTCGATTCCGGTCAAGGGCATGTACCTTGGTTGCGGGCATATCCCCAGTAGGGGGTGTGCAAGAGGCAGCTGATCGATGACTCTCTCTCATTGATGTTTCTAACTCTCTATCTCTCTCCCTTCCTCTCTGTACAAAAATCAATAAAATATATTTTTAAAAAAAGAAAGAAAGAAAATCCAAGGTTGAGCCATTTGCCCAAGGCACAAACTGATTAAGGGGGACTGGATTTGAACCCAGGTTGAAGGATTTCAACACCTTTCTTCCGTGCCATGGAAACTTCCTCCTGCCCTGACCCTGTCTGCCCCTTTGGGAACCAGTGCTTCATGGTCCAATTGGCTGCAAAACCCAGCTTGTGTCTGCCCCCGCGTTTGCTCCAAGGCCCTCTTTTCACCAGAGGGCCACTGAGGAACAGCAGGTTCCCTGCCTTCCTCTTTAAGATGAGGCTTCCAGGCCTAAAAAGGTATTAAGTCATGGCTCAGTGGCCAAAACAGACCTCATTTTTGTGAGCTGCTCCAAGGGAAGACCTTTTTAGCCAAGGGCTGGACCGTGGGTGCAGGGCCAACAGCCACAGAGGCTCTGCCCAGCCAGGGCAGACCTGGTGCAGGCCCCCAAGCCAGAGATGCCCCAAGGTCTAGGGCAGGAGATGGGGAAGTAGGCCTCATGGCCCAGGATGTTGGCTGACAAAGGCTGGCCTGGCCTTTCCTGCCCCACTTCCCTTTGTGGGGACCTTGCCTCCAGCTCTCTCTGCATGGCTCCTATGCCCCCCTAGACTGTAGATGATCTCAGCGATAGAAGGCCCCTGCCAGCTGGGCTCAGACCTCCCCGGACTCCCTGCCAGCCCAGAGCCTGCCAGCTGCTGAGGCCCTTTCATCTGCTGCAGTCCTGGAAAAAGAATGGGCCCGAAAGAATTCTGCCGTTTCCTTTCCCAAGTAGCTTTGACCTATCTTCTCCACATTTAAGAGCTAGCTGGTAGACAGATCAGGCTCTTGGGTAACCAGGCTCACTTGGGACAGAGAGCTTCCTGGGTCCCTAAGAAGACCCCCTTGTCTTCCCAGACCACCGCCCACGCCAGGGCTTCCTTTGGTATCACTCAAGAGCTGATTTGATGGAGAACATTCTGGGCAGGCAGTGGGTATGCTTAGTCCCCTCTGAACCCAACCAGGAGCCAGAAAATTATGTGTCTCCAACTTGCCCATCTACGCCTGCAGGGAATGAGTTCAAGGTGAGTGATTGCTTTAAGTCAGAGGAAGATCACATGCCATGACACCAACACACACAAACACACACACACACACACACACACACACACACACGTCAGTCCCTCCTCAAGGGACAGAGGCCTACGTTCACTCCAGTCCCAGAAGGCTTGCTTTTCCCTTTCCCTTCACCACCAGCTTTTGCCCTCTAAGAGGTAATAGTCCCTATTGTACTTCTTACCCCTGCCCCACAGCAGGTAGGTACCTACGGGCCTGGAAAGGAAGAGTAGACAGGGTGCATAAGGACAGCCTCAAGGACAGCCCTGAGCCAGCCCGTGTCGTCTGCAGACCTAGCTGCCTTTGGCCCTGTGTAGTCAAGGTGGAAATCCAGCTTAGCCCCCCAAAGCTTACTGAGTGCCAAGAACCAAAGGCAGATGAGTCTCAACTAGCAGTATTCGTCTCTGCCTCCACCAAAAGAAATCCTCCTAAGAACCAGACTTGGGATGTTCAGAAAGATCCAACCTCTCTGGCAAGCAAAACATCCCCTCAGTGGGCATCTGGCCTCGGCTGGGTTGTTTCTAACCAAGACCCCGCCTTCCCAAGATGACCATTTACCTGCTCTGCATGGTAGTGAGGTGTCACAAAGACCTAAGGACGACTTCCCACGATGCTGGCCATTTTATATCCACTTCCCCTTCACAGCCCTCCCAATACACAAGCATGTCCAATGCCTGTGAAACCTCGTGGTCCCCGTGCCACGTATGAGCCCCTCCCCACCCTGGATGCACCTCTCCAGGCCCACATGGCTGAGGTGCATTGCTGAGGTGAGAGTTCATCTCACTCCAGGTAGTTTGAAGCTAGTCACTTCCCCCAAGGGTGGGTAATGAGCCTGGAAGCACCCACGCGGCTCTCAAATCCAGGCTTGCTGGCGTGCCATGTGCTACAGCCCCCCTGCACCATCTTGGCACTGCACCACCACACACAGGCTAGGCAGAGAAGACAGGGAGCCCCTGTGCCTCCGTGGCCCTGAAGAGCCCGAATCCACAGGTGGGCAAGGCTGGCCTTTGGTCAACAGCCAGGCAGATCACTTAGCAGTACAGGCTGCCCTGCAATAAGCCTCCTCCCCTCCCCACTCCCCCACCCCCCGCATCTCTGCGCTCAGCAGGCTTCCAGCACCCACCAAGGGAGCTGGCCATTGGTGAACCTGCCACCCAGACAGGAGCCAAACCCACAGGGGAAAACCGCAAGCCCAGTGAAACCATCTTTACCATCCGTTTCTTGAAAAAAAAAATGGGGTTTATTGATTTTTTAAACTGCAAATAGTCGTTACAAAAAGTTTCCTTTTAAATAAATTCACACAAAGAAAGAGAAAAAGAAAGCGACGGTAGTGACCAGCAAGAGGAATAATAATTACATTCATCTTAATGTGTGTGTGTGCCAGTTCTGTTTGCATCAACATTGGAAAATGCTAAACCTGGAATCCAGAACCTCAAATCTGTCATCGGAATGTCTTGAGATGGGCACGTGGAAGTCAAAGGGTTTCTCTATTTTTTATTTTTTCCCCTTTTAGAAGAGATACATAAAAAAGTTGTTTTCCTTCTGTACTGTCACAGAACTTCTACATACATTCTCAGTTCTAGTTGTGAAAGGCCTAAAGAGAAAGAAACTCAATTTGCAGTCCAACACAAAGGGGGGAAATTTCTAAAATAAATAATCCAACAGTTTTTTGCATTTTTTTTAAATTAATTTTTCATTTTTTTAAAATAAAATAACCAAAAAAAAGTGTAAAGTTACAAAAAAATGTCGTTGAAGAATAATATATTAAAACTGTGGAAAAAAAGGGAAAAAAAGACACGTCACAAAATTTTAAGATTAATATGAAGATCATAATTTAACATAAAAGAATATATTCTATGGATTTGTCATCCCGATAAATATGAACAAAATTAACAAAAAAAAGCATAGTTTGGCAATAAATACGTTTTGATAAGTTAAATAAGCTTTTTTATATTGATGTGCAGTGACAAGCAAAAATTTTGCTCTCCAATTTCTGAAAAGTTATATGAAGTTTAAAACCCAGGGAAAAAAGCATGGCGTGAGTGCTCCGAGGATAGTCCTAAGGTATTCTAGAGCAAAAACCATTAAAGCTACGTCTACGGGAAATCGTTTTACACAGATATTGTACGTGGAATGAATACCATTAACTCTCACCCCTTACATGTTTTTTTAGCTTTTCTCTCACTTTTTTGTCATTTTTTTTTTAAGATGTCACATATGAACTGGGGAACTTTAGCACCAAAATCAAGTCTCTCATAGTCCATCTAGCTTCCCCTTCCTCCCCACTTAAAAAAAAAAAAAATAGAAGAAAAAAATTAAATCACAAAGTCCCACTTATGTCACAATCTTCATCCACTTTTTCAGTCTTCCTTCCTGTAGACCTGTGCGAACCCGGGCAAGATTAGTCAACAGAGGTTCGGGTCGGGAAGAAAAAAGGTTTTTGAACGTCAAGATAGGTTTCCCCAAAAACCCGAGTCTGGCAAAAACTCTCCCAAGGGGGGTGGGGGTGGGGGCCTGCTGGGGAAGGGAGGAGGAAGCGTGTGGGAGACTGAAATAAGGGAAGGTGCAGTTGTCTCGCCAGTGGAGGGAGCTGCTGGTCTGGGTCCCCTCCCTCCCCTCCCCCCTCCCCATGGGCAGAGGCTCTGGGAGGCCCACGGGTGCCCCCTGGCGCTCGAAGAGGTAATGTAGTCACAGTGACAAAGTTAGATTACAAGGCACTAAGTTGCTTCTGTAAACTGTTACTGCTTTTTCTTTTTGTGATTTGGCACTTAAGGCTTAAGCCGGGGAGGACAAAAATAAAAAAAGGCATCTTACTGACAAATATGGGACTTGTCTGTTATGCATGGTAAGTGGGCTATAAAATCAAGGGAAGGGGGTTTCAAGCCAGAGGAAGCTACTGACAAACTGACTTGTCCTTATGTTAGAGGGGGATGGGGGGGGGGGGGGAGAAGGGTTAAAAGGGCGGAGAGGGAGGAGCATTCCAAGGTTCTAGGGGAAAGGGTTTGAGCTTAACCTTGTTAATGGAAGGGTTTGTAGGGTAGGACAGGGAGATGAGGGTAGGTGGGACACAGGGATGGCGTTGAGTGGGGTAGGGGGACCCTCCCTACCCTGGCTTAGTCATCTGAGATGGAAAGTCTGCTGAAAATGGGCAGGCGTCTTGAGTTGTCCAAAGTGGGGGAGTCTGAACCACTGTGGCTGCTGCTGGAGCTGCTCAGGTAGCCCTCCTGGTCCGAGAGAGAATCCTGAGGGCTGGGGGGAGAGTCAAACATGTGGGGGGACTCGGACATGGGGCGGAAAATGAAGGTGGTCGGGGAGCCACCCCCGGGCAGCCCCATGCTAGGGGCAAAGAGGCTGGCCAGCTCCTGGCTGGAGAAGGCAAAGGGGTTATTGGAGCCGTCAGGCAGGGTGGGTGAGGCCAGGAGGTCGTCGGCGCTCAGGATGGGGGGTGGGGTGATGGACGTGGGGCTGTCCAGCAGCCCCGTGGCAGCGGCGGTGGCAGCGGCACTGGGAAACCCAGCAAAGCTAAAGCTATGCTGGAGGCGGGGGCGGTCGGCGGAGAGGTCCCGGGCCCCCGCCAGGGCGCGGCGCTCCTCCGCGTTGTGGATGAAGTGGCAGCGGGGCCCGTAGGGGCAGAAGCCGATGGTGTGGAAGGTGCGGCACAGCTCCGTCTTGTACTTGGGGTGGCGGGTCAGGCTCCGCAGCTCGTGGATGCCGTGCGCGAACTGGCACTTGTCCCCGTACTTACAGGCGCCGTTCTCCTCGAAGGGGCGGCACAGCTCCGTCTTGTAGCGGCTGGAGTTGACCTGGCCGCCGCCCGGCTGCTTCTGGGCGGGCAGCAGCCGCTCGCCCCCTTCCGAGAAAGAGCGGTCTCGGAAGCGGCTATCCCGCGAGCTCAGGGCTGGGGCCGGCTCGCCCTTGAGGCTGCTGAGAAGCTGGTTCTGGTGGAACTTGGAGCTGGGCAGGGTGACCGAGTGCCTCCGGGAGAAGCCCCCACCGGTCGGGGTGCCCACCGCCTTCCTGTCCAGCAGGCAGCCCCCTGCACTGGGGGTACTGTAGTTGAGCATCTTGTTACTCTGGAGGAGAGAGAGAGGAGAGAGAGGACGGTGAGTGACAAGGGCCAGCCACCAGGCCCCAAGAGAGGGCCTGCTGGTGGCAGCCCCTCCACGACCAGAAATGCCCACCTCCCAGACACCATCCCCACGCAGTCCCTGGCAGGCCCCTCTCCCTTTTCCCACAGACCAGCTACCTGGGTTTACTTTGGCCCCATGCATTAAAAAAAAGTTTAAAAAAATTTTTTTAAATCCTGGCCCACGTGAGAAGTTGTTTTATGCATGCACCCTATCCCATGCAGACCCCAGAAATGGACCCCCATTATCCAATCCCAAAGCTACCACTTGTATCCATAAAACTCAACTTCTTTGCCGCCCAAATAGATTCCTCAGTTCCGAAGACCCCACATAGCTCGGACCTCTCTAGATCGCCTCCCCCTGAGACTGCCTCCCCCCAACAAAAGCAGGTAAACCTTAGAGGCTAGGAGCCCCACCCCCTTTTTAATCAGTCCCCGCTTAGTCAACCTCCACTGAACTTGGCCTAAGACTCTTCACTTCCTCCTTCAGAAGCCTTCCCTTCCTTTAGCAACAGGTTTCCAGACTGCCTTTTTGCTTTTCTCTTGCTGGGGGAGAGGGAGGAAGCCCCTGTTCCCTGTCCGGGGTTGGGGGGAGGAGGAGAGAGATGTGATTGTTGAAAATAAAACTCACTGCCCCATGCTCGGGAAAAGGGTGCCTTCCACAGTGCCCTCGCCAACATCTCTGCCCACCCAACCTCACTCCCCTGGGAAGATGCCTTTGCAATTAGTCTTCTGGCTCCGAGAGCAAGCTGGAATAAGAGCGCCAGTGTTTAATCTTTAACGCCAAGCTGCAGGTGGGAAGGAAAAAGAAAGCACCAAATCCCTCCACAGGATGCCAGTCAATAATGGACTTTGGGGAGGGGGGAGGGGGACACAGCCACCACAGGCAGGTTTCTGTTCCAATGGGTTTCACCTGCCCAAACTGTACCCAAGATTTGGAAAGGGTGCTGGGGGTGGGGGTGGGGAACGACCTGGGAGTTGGCTCCCGGCCCATGTGGGTGTCATTGTGCAAATTCTAAAGTTGGTCCCTTAGGATCGGCTGCTGGGGATCTGGAATCTGTAACAGCAACCGCCCCATGGAGAGCGGATTACAGGAACCAAGTTGAGAGCCGGTTCCCAACAATGAGGTTCATTTAAAAAGTCCTGTGGGGGGGAAAGAGGGGGAGAGAAAGAGAAACAGATCAAAGAGCGAGAGAGAGCTGGGAAGAGAAGGGAGAAGAGCGGGAGGACGCGGGCAGCCAGGGTGGCCGGGGTTTGGGAAAGCGCAGGGAAGGAAGGAAGCTGAAATCCCAACTTTTTGATGTGTCTCTTCAGCTCCTCCGCGTCCCTGCGCCCCAACCCTGCAGCCCTGGGGCCCTGGCAGCTAGCTGCGCCGACTGGAGAGGCGAGCTGGAGAAAAGAGAGCAACATGACCCGACGTGTTTAAAAAGAACACAAAAACACTTCAGCAATTAAAAGCAGCCTAGCAGCTTCCCTGTTTCCTTAGGGATAAAACTGGGGAGTCCACGGGCTTTCTCTGCTCAGTATACTTCGCCCGCCCTCCCGGGGCACTCTGGGCTTAAAACTTGCTTTTTCTCACACCCGCTGGCAAGCTACACGGCTTAAGGGCGCCCCTGTTAGATCCTTCCTCCCCAAGACCCTTGAGTTCAGACCGGCCTTTTTGTTACCGTGTCCCCCGCCCTCCATTTCCACGAGCCAGCGGCCCCCCCGGGGGGGGGGGGGGAAAACAATCTATTGAGTCTACCCCAGCCCCCCTTCCACCCGAAAGTTTGCAGCGCGAATGTCTATCCTGAGAGGAAGACGGGCCGCGTTGGGACCGGCGGAAGCCTCACAGCAACTCTGCAATCTCTTCTGAATGACAACTCCTGGCCCTTTCCTCGGAGATCACCAGCCCCTTCCAAACCCACCAGAGACCATCTCCAGGCCAAACGTCCGGAGACTCCCCTCCCCGCGGGAGCGAGCCCCCTCCCCACCCGCCCGCCCGCAGGCAGGCCGGCGAGGTGGCTCCGGAGCCTGGAACCCCTCCGGGGGCGAAGGGGCCCAGAGCGCACCCCGGGACACCGAGCAGGCCGTGGACCTGGGCTCCAGGGGCACGTGACGGCCGGAAAGTGGCCCCCCGAATCTCCCGAGGGATCCCAGCCTCGCCAACTTAGCTCTCCCCCAAAAAAACTCTGGTCTCTGGATCCCATTCCCATGCAATCCCCGCCAGACACTGCTGAAGCTCCAAGGGCGGGGAGCAGAGGGCCGAATTCCTTCAAACTGGGCAGGGGCGGAGGGATGGGCGAGGAAAAGAAAAGAAAAACTATCGTCTGGACTTTTTCCCCCCTTGACTTTCCCGGACACAAACTTTTGGGGATTTCTCTTTCTCAGGGCAAAAGGGATCCTCCTCTTTTGAAAAAAAAGCAAGCACTCCGCCCCACTTTACCTTGCACAAAACTTCGCTCAGGTCGAAGATGGTGGTGGACACGAGGGTGGTGGTCATCGTGGGCGCTCGCTCGGGGCAGGGGCGCGATCGGCGGGTGGCGGTGACGGTCCCGGTGCGGGGAAGGCGCAGCCTCCGGCTGTCCGGTCAGGAGTCCCACACGCCTGCTCCCGGGGCCCCTCGCCTTTCTGACTCTCCGGCTGCGGGCGCGCGAAGCCCGGTTTATAGTAGCCACGGAGGAGGAGGAGTTTGAGCGTATTTAAATGAGGAAGAGGAGGGAGGAAAAAAAGTTGATTGACACTTAAGTTGAATCAGCCATGCGGTCAAACTCCGGGAGGGGAAAAAAAAAACTTTCAAAAGGAAGGAGGGGGGGGAAGGGAGACGAGGAAAGAAGGCGAGGGGAGGGGAGGGGAGGGAAAACCACTCAGAGCGGCGCACAACTTTTTTTTCTCTTAAAGAGGAAAAGTTTGTGGAGTCCGCCCGCCTCGCCTCGCTCCCCCGCGCCCCGCTCCCCAGCCGCGCGCCCCTCCTTTGTCAGCCGGGGAGCTGGGTTCTGTGACATCACCCATTCCACCCTCTTCGGGGTTCTTGTTGTGCTGTTGTGTTGTGTCGGGCAAGAAGGCGGGCTCGACTTTCTCTTTTTTTTTTTTTTTTTTTTTTTTTTTTTTTTTTTTTTTTTTTTTTTTTTTTGCAAGCGGGAGCAGAAGCCCGTCCGGAGCGAGCGCCGCTGCGGTTTCCATCTTGAGCTGATCTTTCTCCAAACTTCTCCGGGGCCCCGCGCTGCTCCCGCTCCTGCTGGATGGTCTTCCGCACCCGGCTCCCCTCCGCAAACCTGGCGGGGGAGGAGACTGGACATTGGGGACCGCACACAGCCCTCCACTCGGGTTTTTTCTTTTATCTTTTTATTTCCCCCAAGGGGGTGGTGGTGGGAGACTTTCTCCCCCGAGGAGGACCCGGCCCGGCGGGGGGTGAGCGCAGCACGGTTTGGCGCGCCGCACCCGCCTACACCCGCGCTCACTTTACAGCCAGCAGCACCCTCTGACTGTGGGCCTAGGGGGTCGGGCAGGGGGCTGTTTGTTTTAGGACTGGGAGTTGTATTTACTCCACGTATCCGTTCTTTAAACTTTTTTGTAAAAAAAAAAAAAAAACATCCAGCAACATACAACTTTCCAGGCGCGCTCTGACCTGTGAGCCGCGCGCGCGCACGCGCGCACACACACACACACACACACACACACACACACACACACACTCACGCCTAGACGCTTGAACAATGAGAAGGGGGGGAAAAAGTTACTTTGGCAAGAATGAAAGTAAAGAGATGGGGGCGGCGACACTTCACCTATTGTTGTTCCCCGCCCGCCCCCTCGGGAACGGAACATATGGCTTGTCATGCCGCGCGGTTTGGGCGGGATGGGGGGGAGGGGGGCATGGGCTAAAGCCCCCCACCACCACCCGATAGATTGTTACTCCTGTAAAAACGGTAAGATTGTATTCATTTACTGTCCGGTTCGGATGCCTCTCCACTCACCCAAATACAGAGCTGTTGGCGTGTCCCCCGCCCCCCCCCCCACGCCCCCGCGCGCGTGTGCAGCGAGGAGCGGCAGAAACCGCGGGGCCGCGTTTTCCTCTCCCCGCGTGCCGCCCGCCCTCGGCCCGCGCACCTTCTTCCCAGCACCGAGGCCGCCGGGTCTGTTACGAAACCCCGCGTGCTGAGTGGCTGAGAGCGGGTTCCATTGCGATGTAATTAGGTCACCCCATTAGGAGCACGTTTCTTTGGAAAGGACGGGGCGGGCGGAGCGGCGCGCTGGAGTCGCACTCTCACCACCACCACCACCACCACCACCCACACACACACACACACACACACACACGTTTTACCGCATTTCTTATTTATTCATCAACCTTTGGCAAACCCGGGAAACCTTCCCAATCAGCACTGTTTTTAGGAACCGGTTGTTTTTCCGTCTTTGCGAAACACACAACTTTTGCTGCAACCGTGAACCTGTGTGATCTCCGTCTCCCCCGCTGCACAACCCAGTCTGCTTGGATTTGTGTTCTTGGACTTAAGTGGATGGCCCCCGTTTCTAACCCGGCTTCCTGAGCGCCCTTTGCTTTTCCCTCTCCTTCTCCAGCCGCCTGTTGCTTCCCTCCCTCTGCTCTCCCATTTTGCAGCTTTTCTTGAAATCTGGCAAACGCCAGGAAGGGGAATAACTTGCATGCATCTTCATTGAAATCAATCAAGTGTAAGTTTCTTTCTTCAAGGGAGGGATATTAACTCGCTCCCTCCTTCCCCGGCTCCTCGAAGGGGGCGGGGGGCGGGTTCGTGCAGTTTCTTGGAGATGAGGTAATGAGTTCCAGATTGCAGGACAGAGTAGGGTGCGCGTTACAAACCACAAGGTTAGTCTGCATCCCGATGTGAAGCTATTTCGGTTTGGTTTTGTTTTTTTATCCCCCCCAGCCCCTCCCCCCAAAGGGTCTAGGTCTGGAGGGTTCTGGAAGCAGTGCTGGGGGTACAGGATGAGCTGGAGATCCGAGGGGTGAGGGGGACGCGCGGGGCGGATGTCCCCGCCCAGGGCCAGGCCGCCCCGCTGCTCCCCTCTCTGGGGGGCGCTCTTCCCCCGCGGCCGCGGGACGGGCCTCGGCGCCCCCCGGCCAGTGAAAACGTTTTTCTCCCCCAAAGAGAACGCGATTCCTCGAATTTCCTCCGCATCTCCAGCTCCCGGAGGGCGGGCGCGCCCCTCCCTCCCCCGCTCCCGGAGGGGGCGCGGGCTCCGCGGGGCGGCGGCCGGCCTGGCCCGCTTGCCTCGGAGTTGTTTACCGGCCCGGCCGACCGACCGGGTTGGTTCCAGCTCCCAGAGCCTGCCTCTATAATTAAACCCTTTTTTTTTTTTTTAATTGTCGGGTTGAAACGTCATTTCGGGGACTTTCCAAGGGTGAGGGAGCAGAGGGGAGGGAGCGAGCCTCCTTAACCCTTCCCTGACCCGGCCGTCCACGCCGCGGCGGGCTGGGGCGCAGCGTCTGGCACGGCCGTGGGGGGGGGGGGGGGGGATCTGGGGACCTGGGCCGGCCAGTCCCGCGGAGAGGTGCTCCGCAGGTGCCCCAAGGTGCGGGGACCGGCAGTGAGCCCCCACCCGGCAGGAAGCGCGGCGGGAGGCGTGCGCGGCCCTCCCCGCTCCGGCCCGGCGGGGCGCCCCGGTTCCTGCCCCGCGCGGTGCGCAGAGGCCGCCCCTTCACCTGCCCCGCCGCTTCCGACTGGGAGGCGCCCGCCTGGCCCTCCCGCCCGGCTTCCGGGTCCTCCCTGCTCGCGGGAAGCCGGTCTCCGCCAGGGGAGGGCCTGGCCAGGTAGTTTTGGCTTGGGGGTACTAGGTTCTGTCAAAGGGGGGAAAGTGAAAGTCTTCGGAATTGGGGAAACCCGACGGATCTATGCAGTGACCAGTCTGGACGCTGGGCGCACCTCGAGGCAGGTGAGAGTGGGGGGCCCTGGGCCGCTGACCTCCTGGACCGCTGAACCCCTAGGTCTTTTCACCAAGCGCCCCTCATGGCTACTCCCTCCTCAGAGCCCCCTCCTGGCCCGCCCTCGTGGCAGGCAGCGCAGGACCCGTCTTCCTGGAGCCTCGCTGCGATGTTACAGTTCTTCCCCGGGCTCCAGATCATTGGCAAAATCCCCCAAATTCTTCGGATTTGGTCCCTCTTCCTTTCCCCCCAACCTCTGCTGCCATTCACCTGTTGGAGGACTGGATAATTTCCAGTTTGGAGATCCTGGGACAGCCCCAGAATCCCCGGATTAGAGGAGAGGGAGGGCCAAGTGCTGTCAGAGAGCTGCCTGGTTTAGATGGAACTAGTGCCTGGGGAATGCAGATTCCTCAGCTTGGGCCCAGGCCCAGTGAATCAGGCCCGTTGGGTGGGGCCAGGAATCAGCATTTTGGTAAACTTTCTGCTAGTGACTCACACACTAAGGTTTGAGAATCTGTGGTCCGGGATTTTAAAGTTGGGCCACTCTGGAGCCAGATAAAGTCTTTGTGACTTTTCAAGACACTGACCAAAGCCTCAGTGTCCTCACCTCTAAAGAAGAGATAATAAATAGGCCTGAGATTGGCCAGTGAAGTGCCTAGTTCCATGCCTGGCTGAAATCGTTAATATGCCTCGCCGCTGTGTGTAACTAAACCATTCTTTGGGCCTCGTTACATCACAAAAACCCGGGCTGGGGTATATGCCTGTTGCAAAAGGATTCTTTCGCATAGATGTCATCAAATGGTCAACTGACAGCTTCGATCTCTATCGCTTTCTGGCCCCACCCCCAGCCCTGGATAAGGCAGGCCCTGAGGCAGCCCCCCAGACAAAAAGGTTTTTCTGGTTGGAAATGTCAGTAGTACCAAGATTGAGAAACTGTGTGAGGGGTTCTTTCCAACTCCAAGTTTCCTGCATACTTAGGCTTCATCCCTGCCCTCAAACCTTTCTCCACATTGCAGTGCAAGCGGTCTTTTTCAAAACCTAGATCAGATGTTGTGTTTCAATTGCCTAAAACCTGTGGCTCCTCATCCCTCTTAGAATAAAAACAAAACTCTTAGCCCAGAAAAATCTGATACTTTTACTGCTCCAGCCTCCTCCCCTTCCCACCACAGCCTCTCCCACGGTGCAGGGCACTCCTGTGCTCTCAGTTTCAGAGGAAAATGAATAGTCCTTCCTCCTGCCCCAGGGCCTTGACACTTGCTATTTCTTCTACTGAATGGAGCTTCCTTTGGCCCAGATAAATTTAAAATTACCCTTTACAACCCATTTCAAGCATCACTTCCTCAACCATTTTTGGAGCCATTCTTGCTGTTCCTCTTCCCCCATCCAAGCAAGGTTATCAGCCTTCTCTCTTAGGTTCACATGGAATGTTTATTTCCTTCCAAGTAGTTATTTCACTCGGTTTGTTAGTATACATTCCTACACACTTTGCTTCTTAAAATATAGTAACATTGACCTTGATTTGGTATAGAGCTTTATGAATTTTAGCATGTGAATAGATTCATAAATCACCACCGTGATCCAGAAACATAACAGATTCTTGCAGTCAGATCCTCCCCCATCCCTTACTCTGTCAACCACTGCTCTGTTTTCTGTACTGTAATTTTGTCTTTTCCAGAATGCCAGATAAATGGAATCATGTAGTCTGTATGATTTCATACAGTAGAATGCCTTTGAGATTTATGTGTGTCGTTGCGTGTATTAATAGTTCATTCCTTGTAATTGAACAATAATATTTCACTGTATGTGTATACCACCAGGTTTTTATCCATTTACCTGTTAGAGGACTGGATTATTTCCAGTCTGGAGCCATAAAGAATAAAGCTGCAATAAACACTTGTGTACAGATTTTTGTGGAAGATAAATTCTTGTTTCTCTAGGGTAGGATTGTCTAACTCAATCAGAGAAGGGGCCAAAATCTAAAATCCAGCCTAAATCGCGGGCCGAATGGTTTACTGAATAGTCATAAACTGTCATTGTGATGGAAACGCAGCGGAGTGCAGTGATGACAGCGCGGTGCGGGCCACATTGCAAGGCCTGGCGGGACGGATTTGGCCCGCGGGCCTTGTGTTTGACACATGTGCTCTAGGGTAAATAAGTAGGAGTGGAATTGCTGAGTCATATGGTAGAAGTATATTAAAATTATAAAAAACTGCCAAATCATATTTGAGAATTGATATACCATTTTGCATCTCCAACAGCAATATCTAAGATTTCCAGTTGCTCCACATACTTACCTGCACTTATTATTGCACTTTTTATTTTAGTCATTCCAATAAGTGTGTAGTGGTTATCTTATTTCACTTTATGATCTCTCAAGGTTTTAATTTGCATTTTTCTAATGGGTAATGATGGTGATCATAGTTCATAAGCTCATTTGTCAACTGTATGTCCTCTGGTGAAATGTCTGGTCAAGTGTTTTCACCATTTTTTTCTTTTTTCTTTTTTTTTTTTCTTTTGTTAAATATATTTTATTGGTTTTTTACAGAGAGGAAGAGAGAGAGATAGAGAGCTAGAAACATCGATGAGAGAGAAACATCGACGAGCTGCCTCTTGCACACCCCCTACCGGGGATGTGCCCGCAACCAAGATTCATGCCCTTGACCGGAATCGAACCTGGGACCTTTCAGTCCGCAGACCGACGCTCTACCACTGAGCCAAACCAGTTTCGGCTTCATCATTTTTTTCAATTGACTGGTTGTTTTCTTTACTGTTGAGTTTTATAAGAGTTCTTTATGTATTCTGGATACAGTTATGTTGTCAGAATGTGATATGCAAATATTTTCTTCAGTTTGTATCTTATCCTTTCATTCTCTCCACAATGTTCACAGAGCAAAAGTTTTTAATTTTGATGAAGTCTAATTTATCAGTTTTTTCTGCATCATGCTTTTGGCGTCTTAAGAACTCTTTGCCTAACCTTAGGTCATTAAGATTTTCTGTTTTCTTCTAAAAGTTTTGTAGTTTATGTTTTACACTAATATCTATGATCCATTGGAAGTTAGTTTTTATGTGAAATTTAGGTTGAGGTTCGTTTATTTTATTTTATTTTATTTTTTATTTTTTTGCCTATGGATGTCCAATTCCAACACTTTATTGAAATGATTATCACTTTTCCATTGAATTATTTCTGCACCTATCCAAATATCAGTTGACCATATTGGAATGACTCTCTTTATTCTGTTCCACTGAGCTGTGTGTTCATTCCTTTTCTAATACCACACTGTCTTGGTTATTGTACAATAGCTTTATAATAAGTCTTAAAATTAGGTGGTGTAATTCCTCTGGTTTTATTTTTAATTTTCAAAATTATCTTAGCTATTCTAGTTCCATTGCCTTTTTATATAAATGTAGGTCCAGCTTGTCTATATCTTTTTTTAAAAATACAGGGCTTTTTATTAGAATTGCATTAAATCTATAGATCAGTTCAGGAAGAAATGGCACCTTTACAATGTTGAGTCTTTTACTCCATGAAAATGGTATGTCTATTTATTTAGATCTTCTTTTATTTCTTTAATTGGTGTTTTATACTTTTTAGCATACAGATACTATGTATATTTTGCTAGATTTATACCTAATACTTTTGGGAGGGAGTAACTATTGTAACTTTTTAAATTTTCAGTTTCCAATTTCTCATTATTAGCCTATAGAAATACAGTTGACTTTTGTACATTAACCTTGTATCCTATAATCTAATAAAGTCACTTTAGTTATAAGATTTTTGGGTACATTCCTTAAGTTTTGTTTTTACATGTTCACTTTGTTTTTTAACATGGACAATCATATTATCTGCTAATAGGAATAATTTAATTTCTTTCTTTCAATATTATACATAATATTTCTTTTTCTTGTCCTGTTGCCCTGTTTAGGATTTCCGGTATGATGTTGAATGAGCACGGTGAACGTGAACACCCTCATCTTGATAGCAGTCTCAGGGGAAAGCATTCAGTCTTTCACTATTAAGTGTGATGTTCGTTGTCGGGTTTTTTGTAATCATTTAACTTTTTGACATCTCCCTTCCCACCAGGATGTGTGCTCCAAGAGTAAGGTGACCAGATTTTAACATTGGTAAAGCAGGACACTATTGACCAGAGGGGGTGGGGGTGGGGGGGTTCTTGATTAAAAATTTGGTTTTTATGGAGCAACAAAAATTTTCATAGAACGCAAAAATAGTTTTGTAATATATTTTTTTAATTTCAATGTAAGTACAATTTACAAATATAATAAATAAATAAAAATTATGGATAGTCATAAGTGTCACTTTCAGGGCTGGCGCTAGACTTTTTGCCACCACTATAAAATACAAATAATACGAGTACTGTCTGCTAAATTCAAGAAAATTTATGTATTTATGAAATAAATAAATAACTTACCTAAATTATCTGAATAGCTGATTTGTAATGGCATCACTTGTTTAACTAGCTTACTAACACGCAGTACGATGTGTATCATCTGAGAGATGTTTTCGTAGTTGCCAATCCCAAAAAATGCCATTGTTCATTAAGTCCAAACAATGGTGGTCTAATTCTAACAACTGATCAACAATTCAAACTTTGATAAGCAGTTCTTGATAATCAGTTCTCAACAATTATTTGTTATTATTAAAGTTTAACATTATAGCCGGGACCGGTTTGGCTCAGTGGATAGAGCGTCGGCCTGCGGACTGAAAGGTCCCGGGTTCGATTCTGGTCAAGGGCATGTACTGTGGTTGCGGGCACATCCCCAGTAGGGGGTGTGCAAGAGGCAGCTGATCGATGATTCTCTCTCATCAATGTTTCTAACTCTCTATCCCTTTCTCTTCCTCTCTGTGAAAAATCAATAAAAATATATTTTTAAAAAAATAAAGTTTAACATTATAAAATTAACAAAAATAATATGAAATTCATATTCTGACTAAATAGCCACATGGCCGCCGAAAACCGTATGTCCCCTTCCCATTCTCCCACCGTTCCCTAGCTTGTTGTACATTCTTTCGAAAAATTGGGACTTTTTAAAACGACGCGGGACAAATTGTTAAAACTCAGTACTGTCCTGCCAAAAGTGGGACGTCTGGTCACCTTATCCAAGAGCAGGCTCTCTCCATTCTCACCTCAACCCCCTGTGCCTGGCACGATGCCAAGCATGCAGTAGGCCTCAAAAAGTAATTCCCTACTTTGGTAACTTAGCCATAACCACTCTTCTGTGTGACAGACAACTGCGAAATGCAGCACAGGTGTCACGAAAAATGACCTCCCAATAAATATGCCAGTGGATCCAACTACCCATCGTCCCCACAGAGTTGACCATTTTTAGCGGTAGAGCATCTATAGGTCAGCTTTCTAGCAAGGCACCTGTGCCCTAGCTGATCTGGCTCAGTGGATAGAGCATCGGCCTGTGGACTGAAGGGTCCCAGGTTCGATTCCAGTCAAGGGCATGTACCTTGGTTGCGGGCACATCCCCAGTGGGGGGGGTGCAGGAGGCGGCTGATCGATGTTTCTCTCTCATCAAGGTTTCTAACTATACCTCTCCCTCTCTGTAAAAAATAAATACAATGTTTTTTTAAAGTGTATCAATGAGGAATAGATGAGTGCAGTAAAATGATTATTTTAGATGGAGAGCATCCCATTCCCAAAGGGAATTTAAACAAAAAGCTCTCAGCTCTGAAAAACAGGGGCTTTCAGGGTAGAGAGTCCCACTGCTCTGAAATCTTAGGTCCTCAGACGGGTGGGGTGGTTTCGCTAAATTTATTTCAGCCACTTATAGAAACAGAAGGGGAACGAAGGAGGCGGCAGCTTGCACACCAGCCCTGGCTCTGGGGTATTAATATCTGCCAGGTCAGGCTTTTATTTGGGTTTTGTTTTACCTTTTGGGGGTGGGGAGGGAGGCAAGCAACAGGAATATCTCGCAGCTGCATGGCTTGCGCTGTGGGTTCCCACCTTGCTCCTTGCACACTCCCCACAACGCCACCTCCAGCCCTCTCCTCCCCTGCCCCACCCCCTTCCCATAGCTCTCTAGCCTCTGAGTACCAAGCCCTGGGCCAGGGCTGTCTGCAGCCTCACGCAGGCACCTTGGACACCAGATTTCCTCCTGGTCCCAGAAGGGGTCTGAGCATGAAGAGGGAGAGAGAAATTGAGATTTTGATTCAATCTGTTTTCTTTCTGGTACAAGTGAGGGTCAGGGAGACCGGAGCCTCTATCCCTGGTCCTCACCAAAACCCCCTCCCCATCCCACACCTCCGCCCCAGGGGCTCCGCTACGGGAATGTTCCGGTTGTTGGATATGAAACCCAGGTCTTTGTATCCCGGGGTTCCTTTTCCTCAGCCTCCCCCCAAGCACTGGGCACACCGTCTTCTCAGTGCTGAACAGTCTCTTCGGTCACACCTACCCCTGCCCCATATGTGGAAAACGGAGTGAAATGAAGCCACCATGTCGTGTGTTTTTTTGTTTTGTTGTTGTTGTTGTTGTTTTAATATTTTATTGATTTTTTTTACAGAGAGGAAGAGAGAGGTTTAGAGAGTTAGAAACATCGATGAGAGAGAAGCATCGATCAGCTGCCTCTTGCACACTCCCCACTGGAGATGTGCCCGCAACCAAGGTAAAAGCCCTTGACCGGAATCGAACCTGGGACCTTTCGGTCTGTAGGCTGACGTTCTATCCATGAGCCAAACCAGTTTCGTCTGGCTTTGGGTTTTGTTTTGTTTTAATATATTTTTTATTGATTTCAGAGAGAGAGACAGAAACATGAAGAGAGAGAATCACTGATCAGCTGCCTCCTGCACAACATCCCCCACTCCCACCCCCCACACACTGGGGATTGAGCCTGAAACCCGGCCACGTGCCCTTGACTGGAATCGAAACTGGGACCCTTCAGTCCACAGGCCAACGCTCTATCCACCGGGCCAAACTGACTAGGGCCCACCATGTTGTTTTTTAAAAACCTGTTCTTGTGCTGAATTTGGAATGCTTCGTGGGGCACAGATTAATTACCTCCCACCGATGTGGAGGATGCTGAGGCACGGGAGGGGAGGTGGCCACCGGTGACCAGCACCCACTGCAGGCAGGCGAGACCAGGGTCCACTGGCTCTCGGAAGTCTGGGCTCCGGTCCGGGAGCTTGCTGCTCGGTGGCCGCCACCTGAGGGCAGGCAGCGGAGACGCACCAGGAAGCTCAGACTCCGCTGGGCTTAGGCCTTAAGTAACGACCTGAGAATACGGGGACGTGCCTCCCACAGTGCCCAGCCCGTGGGGACCCAACAAATGCTGGTTCGGTTCCTTGGCACACTCCTGCTTCCTGGATCACCAAGGAAGACAGGGGAAGCAGCCTCTGTCCTCTTCCCTCCCCTCCCCCAGGTACCCTGCACAGGGGCTGATGGGAAGGAAGAAGAATCTCTAGGGGGGGTTCTTGCTCCAATCTGGGGAGTCTGCTTCGGCATAAACAAGGGTGTCGTGCCCAAACCGGTTTGGCTCAATGGATAGAGCGTCGGCTTGGGGACTGAAAGGTCCCGGGTTCGATTCCAGTCAAGGGCATGTACCTTGGTTGCGGGCACATCCCCAGTGGGGGGTGTGCAAGAGGCAGCTGGTCAATGTTTCTCTCTCATCGATGTTTCTAACTCTCTATCTCTCTCCCTTCCTCTCTGTACAAAATCAATAAAATATTTTTTTTTTTTTAAAAAGGTATCGTGCATACCTGTAAACTGTAAACCCCTCTCAACTGTAAACCACGCTCCTATCTTGTCCCTCCTACCACCAGCCAGTTTGCTCTGGAATGGTCCTCCGGCCCCGAGTGGGGCAGACCCCGCCCTGGGGAGCTGTTCTCTGAGAAGCGGAACCCACCCCCCAGCCAGACCATGGATCAGATGGCTCTTGGAGGGTGGCCACGTAGGCAGCCGTGGAAGAGAGGAGGGAGCCTTGCCACAGCCCTGTGACTTCTTTAGATCTGAGTTTCTCCCGCCAACTGCACCCTCCACCCCAGGGGCCTGCAGGCCCCAAACCAGGGCCTGCCCTCGTCTGACCAAAGGCAACCAGATCTGCTGCAGCTGTTGAGGGAGAGAACAAGCGCTCCCAGAGACGGGGAAGCAGCTGGAGAGAGAGGCCTCCCAGCCCGGGGGTGTAAATATTTATACAGCGTGGTGCGTGGGAAGAGGGAAGGCGGAGGGAGGTGGCAGGAGCCAGGCGGCGCTGAGACCGCAGGCTGCAGGGGCCTGTGCCTTGGCTTCAGGTGGGAAAGGCGAAGGAGCCTGGGATCCGCATCTCCACCTGAACTCCTACGTCAGAGGGGCCGGCCCTTACTCCCAGCCGGCTCCTGGCGGAGATGAGGGAAGAACTTAGAAAAAAAAATGCATCCCCAGTTCCCTCACTGGGAGAGCCCTGGAACCAGACACACCAAACCCACAAGGCCCAGGAGTAGGGGTTTGGGGACTCCCGGGTCTGTGGTTCTAGAGTTTTAAAGAATGCTGGATGGGCCTAGCCCCGAGAGGCTCAGGGGTTGAGCATTGGCCTATGGATCAGGGAGTCATAGTTCGATTTCTGGTCAGGGCACATGCCTGGGTTGTGAGCTCAATCCCTATTGTGGGGCATGCAGGAGGCAGCCAATCAATGATTCTTTCCTTTCTTGTCATTGATCTCTCTCTCTCTCTCTCTCTCTCTCTCTCTCTCTCTCTCTCTCTCTCCCCTAGACTCTCTGAAATCAATAAAAATAAAAAATAAAATAAAGCCGGGACCGGTTTGGCTCAGTGGATAGAGCACATGTGTCAAACACAAGGCCCGCGGGCCAAATCTGTCCCGCCAGGCCTTGCAATGTGGCCCGCACCGCGCTGTCATCACTGCACTCCACTGCGTTTCCATCACAATGACAGTTTATGACTGTTCAGTAAACCATTCGGCCCGCGATTTAGGCTGGATTTTAGATTTTGGCCCCTTCTCTGATTGAGTTCGACACCCCTAGGATAGAGCGTCGGCCTGCGGACTGAAAGGTCCCGGGTTTGATTCTGGCCAAGGGCGTGTACCTTGGTTGCGGGCATATCCCCAGTAGGGGGTGTGCAAGAGGCAGCTGATCGATGACCCTCTCTCATCGATGTTTCTAACTCTCTATCTCTCTCCCTTCCTCTCTGTACAAAATCAATAAAATATAGTTAAAAAAATAAATAAATAAAAAATAAAATAAAAACATTTAAAAAATAAATGTTTTAAAAAAATACTAGATTCTAAGAGTTGGACTCCAGGGTTGAAGTCTTAGAAAACATAAGTACATTGTAAACAGAATGTTAAACAAGCAAAGACTTCTCTCAAGCTTCTATGTCATCAGTAGGATATTTCTAAAGTGGCAGAGAACACTGTGCCTCCGTGAGGAGGAGGAGGAGGAAGGAAGGGACCTGGCCAAAGAGCAAGGTGTGGAGAAGGCGAGGGGCCCTGGAAGGCACTTCCAGAGGAGCATGGCCGCAGGCCTCTGGGCCTAGGAAAAGAGTCCGGCCCTCGGCGACCACCTGGTGCTCCGGGCCCTCTGCCGGCTCCTGTGTGCCCCAGGGAGAGCATGACCTCGCACTCGCTCTCCTCCAGGCTGAGCCTGCTGAGGACTCAGCCCGCGCCCAGCGGCATGGATGCCCCAGGGTGGGAAGCAAGCCTGGGCCTGGGGCGACAGCCAGATGGACTCCAGTCGCTTCGCCTCAGACAGCTGGGGAGCAGCGCCAGGACACTCCTCACCCCCTCCCCACCGCTCCAGACAAGGATGGGCGCGGCCGCGACTTCTAGGATTTCCCTGCCGCCACGCCCGTTGAGAAGTGCCACCTGCTTCCATCCGTACCAGGGCTGACCCTCAGGACCTCCCACAGGTGGGGGGTGGGGTACTCCCCGGTGGCCAAGGACCTGTAAGGTGCCTCACAGCTATCAGGGACGACGTCCTGCACTCTTCCCGTGTCCTGAAAAAGCCCACCGGCCGGCCTAGGGGTGGGCACTGCTGGGAGGAAGGATCTCGTGCTGGAAAACGGCCTCTGTCTCCCCCACCAGAACCTCCAGATGCCCAGGCCACCTTCAGCCAGACAGCGAGGACCAGAGGATACCCAGACCCACCCCCCAAGAAGCTGACCCACGCGGCAAGTCATCCTGCTCCCAGCCCAGAGCTTTACAGGTGATACCTGCCCCGGGGGTGCACCTCCCCTGAGCCCCGACCTTCTGGATGGAACCTGGTGAGCCCCCCACCTGGACACCCAGGGAAGGGCAGGGCCCATGAGCCATGGGGCCCAGGCCCACACAACGTGGAGGACACACCATCTGCCCCAGTCCTCCGCCGCCTGGCAGCCTCAGCCACCCGCACAGGGGGAGCCCCTCTCCAGAAGACGGCTCCTCTTCCAAGGACACCCAGGTCTGCGTGGCCACCGCGGCCCCGCCTGCCGGCTGTGGCCGCCTTCTTGCCAGCACTGCTTCGACAGATGAACAAGAATAAAAGCCTGTGTGGCCCAAGGAAGTCTTTAGGGGAAAGAGTTAAAGCTGAAGGAAGGGGGCGGGGGTGGGGGGGGGGGGGGGTTATAAGAAATAGGAGAGGGAAGAGATTCGGGAAACAGACAAATAAACCATCCGGGAATCCAGATGTAACACAAAAAAGGCCAAAAGAAGGGAAAAGTTATGCTAAGAAGGCAGAGTGGGGTGGGGAGGGGAATTGAGAATGAAAAAGAAGAAGAGGGCCGTTGTAAATATTCTGCAAAGAGAGAAGTATGGGAAAGCAAACAACACCAGAAAAAGGAGAGGGAGACCCAGGAGAGAATAAGAGGCAGCGATGAGCTTAACAGCAACTGCCTTGATCCTGGACCAGCCACACTCATTAGCTCTGAGTCTGAACGCTTTTTGTGGGTTTCGGGCTCCTCTGAACACGGAGCGAGGACAGTCCTAGGAGCAAGCTTTCCTTCTTGCCCTTGGCTTTCCTACAATTCCCCCAACTTCCCCCAGCTGTTGGTGTTTGGCAGAGGGAGGGCTGATCTTCCTGGACAAGGCCAAGACCCTATCAGTTCACGCCAGCCTGGTGGCTTCCATCATGGTGCCCCCGCCCCCGGCAGGCTCACTGGAGAGTCTGAGCAGGAGGGGCCCGTGCAGGCAGGAGAAGCCATAGGTGTGATGGAGCCTTGTCACTGGCTCTGCACCTTCCAGGGAGGGGCTTACCCAGCCACCTCTCCGTGCACCAGGGCTGACCCACCCCCAGACACACCATCCGGGAAGACTGGCGTACCCAACTCTATGCAAAGCCAGAGAGAAAGGGAGAGGGATAGAAACACCGATGAGAGAGAAGCATCCATCAGCTGCCTACTGCACACTCCCCACTGGGAATGTGGCCGCAACCAAGGTACATGCCCTTGACCGGAATTGAACCTGGAACCCTCGAGTCTGCAGGCTGACTCTCTATCCATTGAGCCAAACCAGTCAGGGCAGCAAGTGCCACTTTTGAAAACGGTTTAGATGATTTAAATTACTTCCCAGGCATTGCCACGGCTTCCCCGTTGCCATCATTGGCAAACCGTGACATGAATTTCACGTTGTGTCCATCAGCTCCGTGAGCACTTAACTCCTGGCTCCTGTCCCTGTGTCTGCTTGGCCTCTTTCGGCCTCTCACGCCTCTCTTCTGTAAGGTGGCTGGTGCCACTCCTCTCTGTGTTTGCTTGGGCTTTACCAAGCCCCTGACTTACCTCTGCCCACAGTCCACCTCTGCCCACTCTCCTGTTCCTTCAGGGCAGCAGGAGCTGGGAGAAAGCTGAAGCAGACCAAGGCAAAATCGAGACGCAAAGGCAGTGAGGATGCTAGTGAATCGGGTTAGCGTCTGGTTGTGGCGTGCTCGGGCCTTCCACCGTGGACAGGGCAGGGTCCTACAGGACACGGGTCCGAGCCTCCCTCGCCACCGAAAACTGCTCCTCCAACGTTCAGCCCAGGGGATGCCACTCGGGCTGAACTCTGCTCGACTGGGACCAAGGAAGCGGGGCCTGTGCCAGCCTTTCTCCCTCTAAGAATTCTGAAGTCACTTGACCCTGATTCTGTAAGTCACATGCTCCTTCTATCAAAAAATGGTGACAAAATAGGCAGAAGGGACACTGTCTAGGTTGTGGCCTCAGGTACTCAACCCCGTTTCTTCCCATCCCTCCTAACCTTCAAACGTGTCTCGGTCATAGACTATATGACTCAAGCTATTATTTAACCATGAAAAGAAAAAAAGAAAGAAAAAAAAAAGACAAACCAGGAAATTAGAGGCTGAATGACCTAAAATTTATTCCATTCAACTGAGCTAATCTCCTCACAAGGGTGTGTATGCTAATAAGTCATCCTATGTCTGCTCTGGGACAGGCGAACACTGCAGGGGAAAGTGCGATGTGGCTGCAGATCCCAACTTGTCAAGATTTGTCCTCAAAAGGTTCAAGTGTCTGGGCCTCGGCCAAGCTGCCTTAGCCGTTCGCGAAACGAGTCTCAACATTTGGGAGCCGACGTGTTGCAACAGAGAGAGCACCCAGGGCTCAGGCTGACCACATCCAATCCTGGCACCGCCCCTTCCTCAGCCAGCGAGGGACCGGACCTACCTGCCTCCTCCTTCTCCCGTCTTCCTCGCTGTGAAATGGCAGTGACAGTAATACCCGCCTCCTGGGGCTGCTAGAAGGATAGATGAGCAAAGCACTTGGCAAGTGCACACGACCCCCACACACACACACACACACACACCGCCCCTTTCCCAAATGTAGCCCTGGTCAACTGTTGCTGTATGTTCAACACTGGCTTGGCAAGACCAAGGAGAAGGTTGGAGGCCCCACCACGTGGGGTTGGTTCCACGGAGCCACTGGAACACAGTCAAGCATCCCGAGCAGGACAGAGAGAAGGGGTCCCAGAGGAGGCGCAGGCAGCTGGCGGGTGGAGCGCCCGCAGAAGGCCAAGGACGGCCACTCGCAGCCTGGCTCCGCGTGGTGGGAGGACGCAGGGGGCTGCGGGCAGGCCTCCCTCCCGCATGAGCTCAGCGGGCTGCAGCCCCACCCTTGCGGGAACTCCCCCTGCCAGGAGCTCTGCGCGCAGACCAGGCCCACTGTGTGCCCGGCTCTGACCCAGCAGGAGCTGTAACGGGCAGGGCAGTGACGGGCTTATTGGCCTCAGGGACTCAGTAACCGGGGGTTTCCGCCCAAATCCACAAGCCTGCCCTGGAGCAGCTAGATGGTAGGGACGTGACCCACCACTGAGAAATTCTCACTCAGAATCCGGGCTTTTTCTGCCTGAAGTAGAAAGGGGTAGGGTTTTAAAACGTTCCAGGAATGTGAGCACCAACGGAATCTCGGTAACATTAGGGGACATCATTGAATTTCAGGTGCAATAAGGATGCTGTGGTTCGGTGTAAGTTTTTTTTCCTTATTTTTTTATTAAATTTATTATCTGTGTACATATCTTACCATTGCCCCCGTAAGTTTTTTTAAAATATATTTTATTGATTATTTTTTACAGAGAGGAAGAGAGAAGGATAGAGAGTTAGAAACATCGATGAAAGTGAAACATCAATCAGCTGCCTCCTGCACACCTCCTACTGAGGATGTGCCCACAACCAAGGTACATGCCCTTGACTGGAATCGAACCTGGGACCTTTCAGTCCACAGGCTAAGGCTCTATCCACTGAGCCAAACCGGTTTCGGCAAGTGTAAGTTTTGTGTATGTGTGTTGGGGTGGGGGGGAGGGGGTTTGTTTTGTTTTGTTTTTGAAGCTATGGACTGACATGCTGTAATGATATGATCTGATACAAGGATTCACTTCCCAGTTACCTGGGCGTCAGGGAAGCAGGCGGTGATACTCGGACAAGCGCGGGCAGCATTGAGTGACATCGGTGAATGGTATATGGGGCTTCACCAGATGACTCTGTCTCCTCCTCTACGTATGGGATTTTCTCTACTAACGTGTTTTAAGTGCAAAGAAGCTATAAGAATTTTTGAACTCCAAGATTCCTGTCTTATTGGGGGTTTTTGTTGTTTTGTTGGCTTTTTCATCTTCACCGAGAATACGTTCTCACTGATTCTTAGAGAGAGAGGGAGGGGAAGAGAGAGGCGCATCGATGTGAGAGAGAAACACTGACCGGTTGCCTCCCATACACACCTCGATCCACCCCGCCTGGGAGTCCAGCCCACAGGCTTTGGGTGCCCAGGACAGCACCCCACCCAGCCAACCAGGGCTTGTGGTTCTTGCCACACGGTGTTTCCCTCCTGAGGACTCGCGCCCTCGGACAGCAGGTGAGGCTGTGTGGGGAGATCTTCCAGGAGCCGGCGAGGGCTGGACAGCAGGCGGGAAGACACACACACACAGCCGGTCACGCTGAGGACCAAGAGCGTGGTCCTCAGACTGGGAGAAACATTCCAAGGGCCTGGTGTCCACCTTGCACTGCTTTTAATCTCAATGAAAATGGTTTTTTAAGTTGGTTCCAATGTATTTTAAGCCACGGTGAATGAACGGTCCCCCACCTGCCCGCTCCCCCCGCCCTTCCCCTAAGCAAAGTGGGCAAGCTACTCAACCTTTCTAAAATCACTTCCTTCAGCTGGAAAATTGGGGGGTAATCACCAGGACCCCATTTTCTAGGGTGATAGTAAACGAGTTAAATGTGGGTAAAGTGCCCTCATGCTGGTCAGCACTGATAAAAGGCGGGGACGATTTGAGGGGTTTTGGCAAATGTCAACCTTTAACCCAGGGGTCCTCAAACTTTTTAAAGTGGGGGCCAGATCACGGTCCCTCAGAGAGCTGGAGGGCCGGACTATATGAACTACTAATTCCTACTGTAACACCTCGGCTGCGCTCACTGCCCAAAAAACATGGCGGGCCGGATCAGACTCCTCTGCGGGCCGCATGTGGCCTGCTAGCCTCTGAGGACCACAGTGGAGCCACCCCATCTTGGGCGTTCTGTCTGAATTAAACATCTAAATTCAACAAAAGTCGCCCTCGCTGGTTTGGCTCAGTGGGCAGAGCGTTGGCCTGCAGTCTGGTCTGAAGGGTCCCGGGTTCGATTCCGATCAAGAGCACGTGCCTGGGTTGTGGGCTTGGTCCCCGGTAGGGGGCCTGCAGGAGGCAGCCGATCCATGATTCTCTCATCATTGATATTTCTATTCATTGATGTTTCTGTTTCCCTCTCCCTTCCTCTCTGAGATAAATAAAAATAAATTTTTAAAAAATAAATTAAAAGTCAAGGCCCACTCACGCTGAGATCTCTTTGATCAGGCGCCGTACCGGATGAAAGCCCCTTCAGGTGTCACGGAGAAGTCACTGCTGTCTTCCTCCCTTCCTGCTCAGAGGAACAGGCCGAGTGGGACGGAGCCACGCTGCTCTCTCTCTGGGTGAAGAATGAGTCGGAAAATGAGAAATAGGGCACAGCTCCCTCTGGGCCATGGCTTTGAATGGCGACAGGCATTTCAAGAAAGCAGACCTTCGGCAGATCAACTCACCCCCCAAGATGGAGCCGGGGGGTGGGGGTGGGGGTGGGGGAGGGCGGCGGGGGGGGGGGGGGGGGAAGGTGTGCAGGGTACACAGACCTAGAGCAGGCCCGGGCTCAGAGGTGCACTTCACAGGGGCCTTCCCCCCTGAGCCTTGGGCAAGCGGTCCCGAAGGCTTCCAGACTGCAGGGGGCAGCAGCACACACCCTCCCCAGCCTCGGGGACCCACCGGGTGGCCAGGCAAGGTGACCTGGCCAGACACTTTTCCCAGAACAGACCTAAGGGAGGAATCCCAGGACGGGGCAGGTGACACACACAGCCCGCCCCTAAGCCTCTGCCACTGGCCCCAGCAGCTTCCTGTGAGACTAGTTTCCGCCAGAGGAGGGTGTTTGTGACTTCAGGTGAGAAACCCACAGGCTGCGGAGGAGGGCACAGAAGCAGAAGGCAGTCCAGGGGCGAAGGGCATAGGCTTTGGAACCACAACGCCTGGGTTCAAGTCCCAGCCCTGGAGCAATGGGCAAGGCTCCCCCCACTCTGTGCCTCAGTTTCCTCCTCTTTACCGCAAGGAGGACAGTGGCCCTACAGGGCAGAGCTGCTGCTTACGGCAGTGACTGGCAGGTGGAAAGCCCTCAAGTAAGAACTAGCAAGGCTTCTTCCTGAGCTCCGCGGGGATGTGCTTCGAATGACCCCCAGGCCTGGGGGGAAGAGCTGCACTGAGCTTCCCTAGGCAGCGGCTCAGAGACATGCATGGAGCACAGCTCTCAACACAGACCACAGGCCCCCAGATGTGTGCTCTTCTCCATCGGAACACAGCAGGCCCAGGCTATGCACAGGGGCAGGAATGGGTTACCCCAGGGCTTTCCTGGAGGGGGTGGCCCTGGGTGTAGCCCTCCCTCCGGTGCCCACGTTGGGTTCTGTGTGGGACAAGCAGAGAAGGGAGCTGGGTTTCCGAAACGCATGGCCCCGGGTGAGAGGCTGGGAGGGAGGTGGGCAGGCGGGCCTGTGCTGGCCAGGCCCACGTGGGCCGCCCCGAGGCTGTGCAGAGCCCGCCGGCCGCACTGCAGGGTTGGGCTTCGCTGGGGCGCCGAGGGAGAAGGGGAGGAAAGAGTTAAGCCCGCACTCGGGCCTGGAGGAGGGCTGGGCTGCTATAAACAGTGAGCCAGGGGAGGGAGGGAGGGAGGGAGGGAGCTGACACAGGATGTGGCCGGGCTGAGCTGTCTGATTATTAACTTCACTTTTATTTGGAGGGGGGATTCGATTCTCTGTTTTACTTCCCATCGAGGAAGTGAAAGCCCAGGTCTCAGAGGGGCCTGGTTTCAAATTGTTTTGTCACAGCTCATTTATTTTTCCTCTTAAATAAATAAACAAAACCACCTCTTTGTTTTCCCCTTAATGAGCGTTCTGCAAATCATCTGCAGGAGAGGCATGAAAGGGGTTTTCTGGAGCCCTTCACCGGGCACTTTTGGCTTATTCTACCCTGGTGGGGGGAGAGGGGGGTTCTTCCTGAGGCCCAAGCCTTCTCCCAAACTCTCCAAGGACTTGCTTTTCTGCCTCCTCCTCCCTGCAAGATCTCAGCCTAAAATCATGACCTCAATCCCAGTGTAGACTCTCCTTGGCCGGCGTGGGGGGCCTGACCTGCCGATTGACTGCCGTCCCATGTCCCAGGCTCCGACTCAAGGCCACAGAGAGGAAGTAGCCAACACAAGACTCAGGAGTGAGTGCTCTTGGTCCAGCCGGGACCCACGGTGTGTGTTCCTATGGCACCCTGACATGTGCGCTAAAAATACCTTACAGCAATGAAACACAAAGGGATTCCACGACAGGGCTAAGGAAAACACCATCACGTGTTCCTTTGCCCAAGGTCCAAAACGTTTGGGCCAAACCCATTCAGTAATTTCCCGATTGTCCTGCAACCGCCCTTTTCTCAATGAGCCGGAGGGGTGAGGGGCCACAGGGACCAGGGAGCCCATCTCCCGGGGCCCTCCGAGCAGCAGGGAGAACAGGGGTCCCGAAGCAGCGAGGCTGGTGGGAATGTAGATGGGTGGGGGAGGGGAGGAGAGAGGCAGAACCTGCTGGAAACCAAGGGAGGAAGGCTTCCTGGGGGAGGTGACCTTTAGGCTGGGCCTTGAGAGATGGACAAGATCAAGAAGAAAGAATATTCTAGAAGCAGAGCAGGACCCAAATGACAGAGAGAGACACTATCAATGTGTGCGCCAGGCCACATATCAGACAACAGGATGATGTGGCCTGTAGGGCCTGCAGCTCCTCACACAGCATCCAGAATGGAATTTATAGTCCTCGGGGGGGTTGAGTCAGCCACTTAGACGGCGCTCCAGGCTGCCAGCCCTTGACCCCTGGCCGGAGGCAGCCCTGACCCCGGAAGGAGTTGTGCCTCATGCAGGGAGCAGCCAGACGCTGCCCTCGGATAAGGGCTCCGCGGGCCTGACACGCCGCTGCCCACAGACACCTCATGAGTAGGAGCAGACTTTTACTGCCCCTGGCTCCGTGCTCTTGGGATATGGGGCAAGAGGGAAGGAGGTGACTGGATCCAATCCAACGCACTTGCAAAAGCTCGGGCTCCCCGGGCTCCTCGTGGCCAGTGGAATGGGATTTCCAAACACCCGCGAGGAAGCTGCCAGGGTCCAAGGTTTTCTTGCAGTTCTTAGAAATCCCTCCCCATTCCCATGGCGCCTCAGCCTCCAACCCTAAGCCCGCCCCCGCCAGCCAGGAGAGGGTTAAGCTGCCCCGGCTGCCCTCCCTCCCCCCCCCCCCCGCCCCCACCCCAGATGAATGGCTTGTTTTGCACTGCAGTGGGGGTCACGAGGGAGGTTGCCCTTTGCCTCTGGGGAGGCAGTCAAGGTCCTGCTGCCCTCTCTGGCACTGGGCCCCAGGCAGCCTGGCAGTATCTCCTCCCCTGGACGCCCTGCAGCCCTGAGCCTCAGAACCTTCCAGGCCCAAGGCCGGGGACCGAACCCCAGCACCAGGCCAGGCTCTGGAGGGGCCAGGCAGGGAGGCCCCCTCAGAGATATAGGAGCCTAGGGTACATGCCAGCGGAGTCCCTTAGCTTCTACGAACCTCTGGGGACCTACTGCCTGGAACCAGATCCCTTTCTGTTGCTTGGCTCCTGGCTGAGACCCCCCAACTGCTGAGTCTTCCTGGGTAGGTCGGTGAAGGCTGCTCCCTCCTGAAGCCTTTGCAGGGGCTTCATGGATGTGGTCACACTGCCCTCCAGTGGCCAGCCCACCAAATAGCACTCATGGGCTCCAAGTGGGGTTGGGGATGGTGGTCTGGTGTACACACACACACACACACACACACACACACACACACACGGGGGTGGCCCCTGGTGAGACTGGGCTTCCCTTTGCTACCTCTGAAGACGTGGCTGTGCTCATCCCAGCTCCTCTTACAAGCAGTCCAAGCTGCCCTTCGCCCCGGTGGACACTGGTAGCACAGCAGGGACCTGCCTTCTCCAGTGGTTCTCAACCTTTAGTACATGTGCCTGAATCCCTAGAGAGCTGGTTCAAACCCAGATCGCCCACCCCGAACGACAGAGAAGCTCCTTTGCTAACAAGTTCCCAGGTGCTGGTGCTGCTGGTGCTGCTGGTGCTGCTGGTGCTGCCGGTGCTGCCAGTGGTTCAATGCCCTGAGACCACACGTGCAGAACCGCTGGCTCCTTCTCTCCTCCTGCCCTGGGGCTTCTGGCATTCACTGGAAGAAGTGCCCACGACCAAGTCCCTACCCCACTCAGCCGGGCTTAAACTAACAGGAGAGACAGACTCATTTAAACAAATAATCTCGGACAGAAATATAAGATTTCATTTGAAAAAGGGAGAGATGCAGGGGTGGGGGATGGCGGGGCAGAAGGGCAGAGCAGCTAGGGCGATGGATCCGCCTCTCCAGAAGGGGCAACATTCTGAGGAGGGAAGAGAGAAGCTGGACCCGAGCCTAGCTCTCTCCTTCAGGGCCCAGGCATGGTGTCCCGCCTTCGGGAACCTCAGCCTGTGGCCCATGACCTTCTCGCTGCCCGGACCAGATTTGCTTAGCCCCTTCCCCAAGGCCTGGAAGAGAGTCACGTTTGATGGGCCCGGGTTGGCTGAGCAATGGTGAGAAGACACGGTGTTTCACCTCCTCAACGTTCCATCTCCTCTCTACTGTGGGGCCAGGGGGCGGCCACTTCTCGAACGAGCATTTTTAGCGCCTCCTGTGTGTCTGCACTGGCATTGCTTCTGTGACCTGGGAGGCGTATGAGGCCTGCCCTGTGCTCTCCCTCTGCTCCAAGGAGGACTCCTCCGTCCCTGCCCCCGTCTCAGTTCCCGGTCTGCTGAATGCACCGCGCGAGGTGCCCGTGGCAGCCCTTTGGGAAAAGACCCGATGGGCAGGGGAAAGCCAGGTGCGGGTTTGCTACTCAAAAGTACAACATTCCCATGGAAACTGCCACAGGCCCAAATGGCATAAAGCAAAACAATCACCCCTTCCTTTACCTGGAAAGGAATCTGGGTGTCCACAGATCCCCAAACCTACCGAATCATACTAAAATAACACCAACATAGAGTAAACGCAGGAATGCACAGAATCCATCTTGACGCTAAGTGTAGTTCCCAGGACGGGCACTGGGTGGCGCCACTGTCGCTGCCGCACTGCCTCCGTAAGGATGGCTGCAAAACAGAGAGGCTGAACGCCCTTCTTAGTGTTCACCTTTCCTCAGAAAAGCACAAGTCCTCTTCGGATTTCTCCCATTTTTCGAAAACAGTTACTAATGTAGGCCCTTTGTAAACGTGAAGTGGTGCTAGGCAAGCTTTTGAAAAATGTGTGTGTGGGGGGGAGGGAAAGAAGAAAAAAAATAACAACAAAAATGTGGGCTACTGTATTCTCTCCTGAGGAGGCCTGATACTTAGTAGCCACGCCAGCTCAGGGGAGCGGGTGGGTGCGCAGCTGCGGTTGCCCACAGCCTCTCGCTCCTGGTGCTTTGAGGAGGAGGCATCTTCCCACAAGGCCTGTCCTCTGGCACAGCCACTTCCTTCTCCCGTTTTCTCATCTGGAAAATGGGTCGGGGGAGTCGTATTCGATAGTCCCCAAGGTTTTAAGGTCTCAGTCCAGCCCACCCGTGCCCTCTGGGAGAGATGGATGACCCCACCACTACACACTGTGAGGCCTGGGGGTTGGCGGCCTCCAGGTCGTGGGGAGGGAGGGAGGGAGAGAGGAAAAAACACCTGAGAACTTAGGTGCCACGTTAGCGTCACACCAATCCAGTTCCCGCGGTGGCTCTGCCCCCGACGCCCGGTGTGATCTCCAGCAAGTGGCTTCCCCCCTCTGAGCTTCAATGTCCTCCCCTGAGAAATGCAGGCAGCGTCGCACCGCCCTCGTCGAGTTGTTCTGAGGATTCAAGTCGTAGCTACCCCCTATCAAGTGCTTATTCCACGCAAGACTCGGAGCCTGGGGCTTCCCGTCCTTTCCATGAGGCCATGCGAGGAGGCCCCATGCCCACGGGGAGCACGGCTGGGTAGTGAGGACCGAGGCTGTTGCCATTTCACGGCGCCCGGTTCTCTGCGCAGGTGGGCACGCTCCATGGACAGAAGGAGGCCGTGGCCTTGCTCCTGGGAAGCTCCAGGCCTTGCCCCAATGGTGGCTTTCCTTAGCAGCCCGAGAGGGGTGCCTGGGGAAGAGGTCCCCAGGGAAGAGCCGTGAGAAGGACTGGGTGGCCCCAGCCGATGGCCTCCCCACTCCTTCCCAGGAGAGCCAGCCCCGAGTCCGGGGAGCCAGTGCCCGGCTGGGACGTCAGCTCTTACTCACTCTTCCCAGAGCAGCTAATTAGCCTGCCGGCAGCCCGCAGCTCCCAGATGAAAGCTGCTTAATACACACGCGAGGCGTGTCCTCCATCTTTATAACCGAGGTTCCCTCGGGTGAGGAAGGCCCAGGGGCGGACAGACAGGCCGGGCCAGGGCCTCGCCTTCTTTATGGCAGAGGTTCTCAGGGAAGGGAGCTGGGGCGGTGGCCAGGAGCCTGAGAAAACGGCTACAAGGGGGCGGGGTGGGGTGGGGGTGGGGCCTCCCAGGGCCTGGGAGTGGGAGGAGCCAGGTGGCTGAGGGGGCAGAATGTTCCAGGCCCCAGGCTGCCTGCCTCGCAGACCAGAGCTGCCAGGCTGGGGGAGGGGGGATCGGAGGGAGGACTCTGATGCTGGGCTGCCAGGGGGAGATCCCAGCTCTGGGGTGGCCGTCCCATGTGCCAGGGCCTTGCTTCCTTATCTGCAAAGCAAGCGGGGATAATGACAGCCCTGACCTCACAGCTATTAACCGATAGCGCTTCGTGAGGCGGGGCCTGGCACCCACTGTGCGAAGAATGATGACGTGTGCGTTTGTTCACCCAACAGACATTTTTAATATATTGTGTGGTTGTTGTTGTTTTTAATTTTTGGATAGAGAGGAAGGGAGAGGGAGAGAGAGAAACATCTATCAGCTGCCTCCTGCACACCCCCTACTGGGGATCAAGCCTGCCACCTGAGCATGTGCCCTGACCGGGAACTGAACCGGCAGCCTCTGGGTGCACTGAGCCACACCAGCTGGGCTCAACAGACACGTATTGAAACCCACTACGCGCCAGGCACTGGGTGCTGAGTTTACCGTCCGTTATGAACAAAACAGACCATCCCGTGGGAAGGATTTCCTCCCCATGGAGCTTGCCTTCTGCCGGAAAACAGACAAAAACGGCAATAACCAGGAGGTGCCTCACACAGCGCCCAGCCGTGGTCTGCACAGCTACGTGCTGTGGCTGAGCAATGTCCCGCTGCAGGCAGGCACCTCCGTCCTACAGACGAGGAGACAGACTCCGGACAAACCAGCCGCATGCGAAGGTCACGGCCGGGCCGTGGCAGAGCAGGACCTTGATCCCAGCCGAGTCCACGCTGTGGAATCGCGGCCGCGGGACCCTGCCGTCCTGAGGGCCCCCTCTGGGCACTGCCACCGGGGAGGGGGGCTGCTGCTGGGGGCGTGTCTGGCTCTCCGCCTGTGGCCCAGGCTCTTCGGGGCACAGGCTCCCAGGTGTGAGCGAGGCGGCCTCCCGGTCACCCTGCTCCCGGCAAGGTAATCACTGCTAACGAGGCCGCCTCCTCAGGGATATTTCCAGCTCCTGGCCACCCGGGCTCCAGGGTTCAAACCCTCCCTCTCAGCTGGGTCATGAGATTGGGGCGGAGTCTCAGCCGGGGGACCAGCCTGGTGGGACAGTGCCCCTGACCCAGCCAGCCAGTGGGCACCTCATGGACAGGCATGCATTCAGCACCCGCCTCAGTGCCAGGTGTCATGGGTGCCTGTAAGGTGCCCCCTTTCTGAGGAGGATGCTGATCCCCAAACAAAGAGCGGGTGCTGGGACCAAGGAACAGGACACGGGGAATCCCTGACCTCAGACCCGGAGGCTGCACACATGCCAACTTGCCAACCTCCCGCCTCAGTGCAGGTGGAGGGCACAGGGCAGGCAGACACAGGACTCTGGAGCACCTGGCCTTCATTGTCTGGGTACCCTCTATGGACCATGTGCCTGCCTAGTGTCCATTCAGTCATTCATTCATTCATTCATTCATTCCTTTTATTCACTCAGTCCGTGCTAGTCACACTACTAGGCTCCAAACAAGGATCCAAAGGTTTAAAAAAAAAAAAAAAAAAAAAAAAAAAAAGTCCCTGTCTTTTGAGAGCTTAAAACTGAGCAGACTAAGCAAGCGAACAATGACCACGTGGCCAGGGCCACAACCCCATGGGCAGCTGCTGGTGGAGTGTGGGGTACGCCTGCTCGCATATGGCACACAGCTGAGCCCACCCCTACACTGACATCCCCCTTAGCAGGTCCATTCAGTAAATCAGGCTGAACACAGGGTCTGAGGGCGCTGGGCTCCTTAACCACAACCCACACCCACACCCAGGGTGCAGGAGGCTCTCCCCAGTAAGAAAATGTCCCCCACAGGCGCCCCCTAACAGCCTGGCGGGGGGAGGGAGGAGCTCCTCCATCGCGGGAGGCAGTGCTGGGCGCTGGGCTGAGCTGAGTGGCCAGGGGACTCACCAGGCCCACACACAGCCACTGCCCACAGCGCGCTCCCCGACACCAGAGCCCGGCCGAGGTCCCAGGTGCCTGCTCAGTGCGGCACGTGCGTTTCTTAAACCACCATGGCTTTCACCCGTGAGGAGAGAATCTGCATTCTGGGTGGAGCCACTCTCAGTCCGGACGGCACCCTGCACATTTCCCCAGCTGAGGCCAGAGCTCCCCTGTGTACTGCACGGACCCCTGGCCAGGCTGTCTGGGGGGGAGGAGGAAATTCCTCAGCCCAGATCCCCCCCCCACCCCGCTCAGCCAACCTCCTGCCCCTCCCCCCTCCCCCATCCAGCTGACCCTTCCAACTCGACTGAAGCACCTTCTGCCCCCCAGGGAGCCCCGGGGGGGGGGGGGGGGGGCTGACTGGTTCCTGGCCACGAAGAGGCTTCAGATGGGAGGAGAATGACCCCTCAAGGGTCAGACACTCTAGGCCTATCCCCACGCCCACAGCGGCCCCGGGGAACTTGGCAGGGGAGGGCGAGAGCTGGATCTTCCAGGTGTCTTGGCTGAACTTGTGCAACCCCAGACTGCCCTTCGGGCCAGAAGGCAGAGGAGAGGGTGCGTGGGAAGCCGGTGATTACCACCCTCCGTTTCAGGGTGGGGATGGGGCCGCCTGCCCAGGGAGCACAGCTGGGCCAGAGGCAGGGATGAGCCTCTGACTGCCCCAGGGGTAGCCCGGGACAGGTAGGGTGACACACATGAACCTTGAGGGCAATCCTTGCACCCGCCCTTGAGGAGGCTCAGACATTTGAGAAATGTGTCCGGAGCCACACAGCCTGGAAACAGTACAGTCAGAATCCACATCCCGTCCCTCTGACCCCCGAGACTTCGCCCTTGACAGCTCAGGGCGCCCCTGCTGGCTGAGGCCCCAGGACCGGTGGGGCCTGAGATGGTCAAACATTTGCTGGGTGAGGAAGCGAGCGGACAACAGAGCAGCCAAGTGGACGAGTGAGTGGACACGTGCATGAGTGGACCGGTGGACAGTCAAGGCCTGGGAGGGTGGTGAACAGGCTCAGTTGGCTGGGAAGCACCTGCTGCTTTGTCATGTAGCTTCTGAGAGACTGGTGGCCCGTTGGGGTGCTGACTTACTATGGAGAGGACCCTGGGCCTCCCCCTCAAACAGCAAACCTCCAGAACAAGGGGCTCTGAAGGCCCCAGGCCCCTGCCTGCCTGCCAGACACACACACACACACACACACACACACACACACACACTCAGTGACCAAGTAGCGGGCTGACCTGGTCAGACATCGATGGGCCATTGAGAGCCCTATTGCTTAACTATGAGGACCCTGAGCCAGTATTGACCTTCACCCTGCTGCGCGGAAAAGAGGAGCAGGGACCCGTTGGCCCTGCCTGAGGTGGAGGTGGGGTGGGTGGCCGGGAGGCCCGCCCTGTTGCTCTGGGCGGGCAGGGCAGTCTGGCCAAGGCAGCAGCCCAGTGCGCGGGCCCCTGGGCCCCCGTGTCGGCTCCTGGGCCTGTTTGCCTAAGGGGGGGGGGGGGGGGGGTAGCTGGCAGGGAAGCGGTTTACCAAGAGGTCACTGCCATGGTCAGGGAGGGTCAAGGGGTAAGGCCCCTCTTGGGCTCTGGACTGGGAGGTGGGCAGGTTGGACTGGACCCACGTGGGGGCGATGGGGCAGAAAGGGGGTCAGGATGAGGCTGTGGCTCTAAATTGGGGCTCTGTATCTCAGTATCTTAGAGCTGGGGGTGGGGGGGTGCTTACGGGTGAGTGAGCCCTGCCCCCAACACCTTCTGGGAGGGCCGGAGGAAAAGTAACTGGACCAAGTCAAGGGCAAGTCCCAGAGTTAATGGGCACACAGAGGACTCCCCCCTCACCTGCACCCCCAAACAACTCTCTGGGGGAGACTGAAGCCCCCAGGGGGCAGGTGGGCCCCAAGTATCTCTGGAGAACAAGCCCCAGAATCTGCTCAACTCGGGGACAGAGGAAGGCACGGCCTCCCTATCCTCCGGCAGGAGTTGTTATCTGCGCCCCCAATGGGGTCCAGGGAGGTAACAGGGAGGTTGTGAAGGGTGGGGACGGGGCACACATTAAATGTGCGTGCCCCCCCCCCCCCGCCCTTCCCCCTTCCCTGCCCTCTGGTCCTGCATGAGCGCCCTGCCCCCAGGGAAACCTTTAAGGGGACAGAGACCAGAACCGCCCTCTCTGGCCTCTCGGTGCAGGGTCCCTCCAGTTTGTCAGCTCCTTACCCACAAAGGGGGACCTCCTGGAGAATGCACTCCGCCCTAGAAAATGCCCCAGAGGCCAGTTTGGATATGGAGCAGAGAAGCAGTGGGAGATAGCGTTGGTTCACAGGCTCTGAGGAGGCGGTGAGCGCCCTCTGCTGGCTTGTGGTGGCGCAGGTGCATGGAGCCCTCCTGAGACAGAACTCGGCAACCGCAGCCTCCTGCAGCCTCCATCAGCCTGTGGGAGCATCTTATAACCAACCCGCAATTTCCTTAACAAAGAAAGAAAGCGGTCCGACTTACACAAAAGGACACCGTGAGGATCGCCCCACGTTTGCAGCCCTCTTAGACATACGTTCTGCAACAATAATAGTGGCAACACCAAGAGCAAAAGTTGTTTTCATTCTCACAGTCACCCCATCAGGGAGGTGTTATTATTTCCAGTTTTCAAATGAAATGGGGCTTGCACATGCATGCACAGATGGTAACTGGCAGAACTGGGATTTAAACGGAGGTGTGATGCCCAATTTTGTGCTGTGTTTTAGGGACTCAAATCAAAGGCTGTTTCCAGCCAAGGAGTAGCTTTCTCTCCTGTTTTCTCCTAAGAGAGATTGCCCCACTGGGCAGAAGGCAAGGAAGTGGCCCTCCCGCCTCTTCTGGCTAAAAGGGTCACTGATAAACCTTTGCTTATCTTGTTGTACTTTACAGGGACTTTCATCTGTGTTGCCTCATTTGCACAGCACACCAGCCTGAGAGGGAGGGGAAGGTGACTGCACACCATACACAACCCCAAAGGCAGGGGTCCACTCAACTTTAGTCCTACACCCACGTAAGCCAAACACAAGACCTGAGATTCCTGTAAAAATCCATTCAGAGAAAATATTTTCAAAACCCACCTGACAAGGGACTACTATCCAGGGTTTAGAAAGAACTCCTATAACACAGAGACAAAGAGACAAATAGCCCCATTTACAAACAAGAAAAGGATCTGAACAGACACTTCTCAAAAGAAGATATATGAATGATCAATCCTATCTAATAAAGAGGGAATATACTAATTGACCATCATGTCCTCACAAGATGGCAGAGCCCATAAGATGGCAGCGCCCAAGTCCCCTCAGCCCTGCCTCATCCAGCCTCAGTCCCCCAGTTCTCTCAGCCCTGCAGGGGAAGGCAGTTGGGGGCAATCAGGCTAGCAAGGGAGCAGTTAGGTGTCAATCAGGCTGGCAGGGGAACGGTTAGGGGGCAATCAGGCTGGCAGTTAGGAGCCAGCAGTCCCAGATTGTGAGAGGGATGTCTGACTGCCAGTTCGGGATTGGGCCTAAACCAGCAGTCAGACATCCCCCGAGGAGTCCCAGATTGGAGAGGATGCAGGCTGGGCTGAGGGACAACCCCTCCCCCTCGCCCCCCCCCCCCCCCGCATAAATTTTGTGCACCAGATCTCTAGTAAGGATACAAAAGAAGATAAGCAGCATCATTAACCAATCATCATTAGTCATCTTTAGGACGTGCAAGACAAAACCACAATGAGTGAGATACCCTTCTACACTCACCAGAATGGTTAAAGTAAAACATCCTGATAAAGCCCAATGCTCATGAGGGTGTTAACTGGAACCTGCATAACATTGTTGGTAAACATGTAAATGAGACAGGAGAGTAAGAGGTTAGGAAAATTCCTTGGCAAGTGGAATGGGGAAACAGAAACAAATAGCTGATTCACACTGACCCCATCCCGCACTCTGACTCACCTGCCTCCTTCTCTCTGGCATGGCCGCTCTCTTCAGCATTAAGCCCTCAGGACAGTGAGGTTCCACTCAGCATCAAATAATCTTAGGAACAAAGACACTTGGTCTGTCGATCCCAGAGACAAAGTTTTGGTCAAACTACAGATAACATCTAGGCATCAGTTGTGTTTCCGCTCCAAGCCCAGAAAAGCAGCAAAACCAGACAAAGTGACACCATGGCTGCCTGAGGACCAGAGGCACTGACTGATCCCCCCCTACCCCATCTGTGCTGAACAATCAGCAGAGACCAGGACCAGGACCCTATCTACTCGTTTTGATGAAGCAGTGTCCTAAAGGCACACCTGGAAAGCTGATGAATATTCTATTAAAATTCTATTAAGAATTCCTGCCTTTGGAAAACAGATAAAAACCCTTCAGACAAAGGACGCAGTGCACACGCTCTCTCTTGAGGGCTTTCTGAAGAAGCATGTATGTTTGCTTTCTTTCTCCTAAGCTCTACAGGGTCCTGTGAGACTTGTAACCAGAGGAGCAGTGGGCAGCAGCAGCTTCTCCCGGGCTAAACCCTGAACCTGTCTCCAAGGGCCCCCTCCTTTTGCTTCTGTAACTTGTTTCCTGAGTCCACACAGCCCAGTGGGCTCACTTCTACCACTTCTGTGACTTTCTAAAACTCCAAGCTCTCTGAGCAGCCAGCTCAATTCTTCTCTTCAAGTTGACTTGCGCCTTGCATGCTCAATAAACTTCCTCTTGAGCTAGAGTTCTTGGCTCTGAATTCTTTCTTTGCCAAACTCAAGAACCAAGAACCAGAGTCCACACCACGGCAAACAGAACGTAAAAGGGTAGAAGGAAAGTGATCTCTCCTCCCCCACACATGGATGTATCGAAAGCATTATGCCGAGTGATCGGAGTGTTACACAAAAGCACCTATTATAGGATTCCATTTACATGGAATTCTAAAACTGATCAGAATAACAGTTGCCTCTAGGGGCCGGAGCTGGATTGATGGGGAAGAGGGATGGGGGTTGCTTTCTCGTTGCTGGTAATGTTTGGCTGGTGTCTGGTTTCATCAGTAGATGCATTTGTTAAAACTCAAAGGGTACGTTAACATATACATTTCATGGCATATAAAGGTTACTTCAAAGGAAAGCAAACTATAAACAAATATCGGATCCCAGTTAAGACCTTCCATGTGGAAATATTTAGGGAGCAGGATACGGGTTGTCCCAACCCACCTCTCCGGTCTTTTCTCTCCTTGCCCCACCAAACTGCTAGTCCCATGAGCTGAGGCTGAGAGCTGGGCTTCTCACAACCCGACACCCAAACTAATCACATGGACCACTTACTTGATAAAGGCCACACGCTGAGTCAGGAGGCCTGGGCTGGGGCCCAAGAGTCTGCATTTCTTACAGCTCCAAGTGATACTGCTGCTGGTCCTTGGACCACATTCTGAAGAACAAGCCCTTAGCACGTGACCTTCTGATAAAGGTCACTCATCTGTGGGGACCCAAGAAATGCAGGCTGCCCCAGGGACCCAGTCCACATCACAGGTCTGAACCTGAGTCAGTCTGCACTTACGGGAAACCTACCACTCACCCACAACCCTCCAACTCGTCTTTTGCTGACCTACCTGACCTCAGAAAACGGGTCCTGCTCACCTCTTCCAGTAGATGGCAGCTGTAATTATGATAAATGACAGCAACCACAATCAACCGTGAGAATTCTCAGGTACCAGGGACTGTGCTACATGCTTTATAGGCATTATCATCTAACAGCCCTCTGAGGTCAATGCTAATACTGTTTCCCTTTTCCAGATGAGGAAACTGAGGTCTAGAAAGGTGAAGGTCACGTCGGCTTGGCCATCTGGAGGCTTCCCTTGGCTTTAGTTACTGGCAGCCTTAAGGTGACTGCATGGTGTTCACACACTGGTGTGTTTTCTCTTTCCACCGAGAGCACGCTGTCCTGAGGAGAGGCACGGGTCATGCTCTTTTCCATCCAAAGCAAGGCCTCCTCTTCAAAACAGGACATGTGACAAGCAGCTCCCAGCCTCCCCTGTAACAGGGCCATCATGCTCCCCTCTCCCCTCCCCCAGGCTCTGGTGTGGGTGCCCACAGCTCCCAGCCCTACTCCCCCTGGCCCCAGTACCCCCAGCAGCCGCTCTCCCCCTGCTGTGTAGACTCTCCAGCTCATCCCCCCTGGCTCTGCTCATCTCCACTCCCAGATCTCTCCTTCCAGTTTTCTCTCCCACCCCAGGATGTCCAGTCTACAGCAGTGACCCCTGACCTGGAAGAGACCCCCTGTTCTGCTCTCCCCCAACAAGAGCAGCAGGCTCTGTGTCCCAGCTGCATCCACAGTGGCATTTCGTCAACATAGGTGGGTGGCCAGAGGGGGTGACCTAGCCTGGTCCCCAGAGGTGAGAGCAGAGCTCAGGTGAGAGGGCCCTTCCTCACCCCACCCCACCTACCCCACCCCACCCCACACCTCCCGCCTAATCTTGCCCTCCTGTCTCTATTACCCTCTGGCCCAACCCAGAGTCCCACAGGTTGGCCACTGGATGTCCTCAGACCCAAGGCACTTCCCACTCGGAGCCCTAACCGCTGCCATGCAGTTCCCAGCCCTCCCACAGCCTCCTCCTGCTGCAAGGCCTTCCTTCTGCGGTGTCTCCCCACCCACCTAGGGCCACTTAGGGAGGATATTTTACTTTCCCAGACAAGCTCAGCGATGCAATTTCTCCCCCTAAGAGGTTAGGCTAATTGCTCTTCCCAGAAGAAAACCCTCCGAAGTTTTCCTTGTGGTGGGATAGGAGGTTTGAAAATTATATGTTCAGGGCGACATGGGGTTACTATATTAAGTCCCGCTACACGGTCGGTGGCCACTGGGGAGCGCGGGCGCCATCTGCTGGCCTGAAGCAGGATTCCCGCACTGTCCTCGGAGATGCCAGCTCAGTCTACTCATTCATCCAGGTGCAGCCCTGGGCCCCCATTCAGGGCAAAAACCCAGACCCGGCTCAGCCCTCCCTCCCGGTCAGCTTCAGTGTTTTCCATTTTAAGTCCCATAACAACAGCGATGCCTGATTCATTGGCCCCCACATACATAAATTGTATGATTTCCAGGGATGAAGAGATGTAAAATGTGCCAGACACAAACACATCAAATTGTATACATTAAACATCCACAGATTTTTGTAAATATTTTGTAGATATTGCATCTGCAGCTTTTTAAACCTCAATAAAGCAGTCTTTTTAAAAAGAACCAGACTCACACTTTATAAACATTAGACAATGAAAAAATTACGTAGTGGCACACACACACACACACACACACACACACACATATACTGAGACGTTTCATGGACAGTGATCTCTACCACGTCTCATATCAAATTAGACTATGCAGTTTTGATCCTATTGGATTGTTTCTAAACTCATCTTTAAACAAATGGGTTCTCTCAATTGTCTAATTCATGGGAACATGAATTAGAAGTAATTTTCAGTCCGTCCAGTTACAAAAGCACATACCCATCAAGGCAGCAATCCCATTACTGGCAATGAACCCCACAGATGCACCCACGGTCATGGCAGCAATATGTATTGCCTCTGCTGCATCACTATTAATAGCAAAACACTGGGAACCACGGGTAAGACGCTGGTTAAGGAAATGACGGTCCCTCCATGCAAGGGAGATGATAGAGGGATCTCTCCCTGCTGATATGGACCCGTCTCCAGGCTGTAACGCAGACTGTGGTGATGTAAATTATATCCCAGTAAAGCTATTTTTTTAAAAAGACTATAAAGCATAACATGTAACTTACTCTCTTCTATAAAACTAAATTAAAAGTACATATTTAATCATATATGCTTGCATATGCATAAAAATTCTGGAAGAATATATTAAAAACTTAATAATAGTTGCTCCTTGGATGGGAAATTTTTATTATATATGCTTTGTCCTATATATATTTACTATGAGCAATGCATACTCTCTCAATAAATTATTTAGTCATTTCACTCATCATCCCATAGTTTCCACAGCAACAATTTATATAGAATAAGAAATATTTTCAATATTTTAACAACTTGAAGAAAAGAGATTTTTTTTTTCACCAAAGACTTAGGTTTTATGTACAAGGTACTTACTTCCTCATAAATAGAACTTGAAAAAAACTCTTTTATTCCATACTGATTACACCCTCATGTGCAAATACACGTGCACACACACACACACACACACATACATGCCTGTGTTTTTCTGAATATGCTGAATTTTCAGACTAATACTTGATTATTATAGAAATTTTTAAGTAGCAAAAACTATTTTAAAAAGAGAAAAGAATCATCTATAATACAGCAACTGCTAACATGCTGGTGTGTGGTTTCAGCCTATTCTTACATGCACATATTTCCTGTTTTACAGTGTTATGAACAAACTACAAATAGTTCTGTGTCCCAGTTTTTCTTCCAATTCCTGTATCATGAAAAACTTTCCATGTCCTTAAAGCATTCTTGTTTTTATCATATGGATGGGATTATATCCTGTGGACAGTTTCTAAGTTCTTTAATCAGTTTCTTTTGAAAACAAACAAACAAACATATTTTTATTGATTTCAGAGAAGAAGGGAGAGGGAGAGACAGAAATATCAATGGTGAGAGAGAATCATTGATCCTCCTACACGCCCCACATTAGGGATCAAGCCTGCAACCTGGGCATGTGCCCTGACCGGGAATCAAACTGTAACCTCCTGGTTCATAGGTCAACACTCAACCACTGAGCCACACTGGCCAGGCTGGTCAGTTTCTTCTTGGACACTTGACTTCTTCCAGAGTTCTGCTCTATAAATAGTGTACTCATCCTACAACTTCTCCAGGACTGAATCCTTGAGGCGGAACAACTGGAATCTCAAAGGACACGCCCATCTCAACACTGGCAGCAGGTAGCCAGCCAATGGGCCCGCCACAAGCGTCACCCGGGGAGAGGGTGGGGGTGAGCACTGGGCCACTACCGGGTGCACAGTCATGGCTTCTCCGGAGGACGGCAAGGCCAGCGGCATGGTCGGAGGCCTGCTAAGTACAAGCGCCATGGGGGGGGCGGGGGGGATATTTATACACATGATTTCACTGAATTCTCACAGAGAGACTTTATGATGGTCTCTTTTTGACCCATTAGGAAACTGAGGCTAAGAGGCTGACACTTGGCAGTCCAAAGCCAGGACTGAAAATCAGGTCTGATTCTAGAACTCACACTCTTCCTTAGGAGGAGGAGAAAGAGGAGAAAGAGGAGGAAGAGGAGGAGGAGGAGGAAGAGGAGGAGGAGGAGGAAAAAAAGGAGAAATAAGAGGAGGAGGAGGGAGAGAAGGAGAAAGCTAGGGTACATTTTTCAACGAAAGCCATTCCTCTCGTGCCTGAGTGCCCAGGGCCACAGTTAGGGCTCCGGAGTACACTGACTAGGTCCGTGAATGGCTAAAGGGTTTTGAAATGCAGATACTAGTATAACTTTCATGCAGGAGAAACAAGAGCTAGCAACCACTTAGCCAATTTATCTCAAATGAGCAACAATAACAATTTTGGAAACAAGTTTTTTAATTCATAGCCATCAGCCTTACCTTAACTATGGCAAGAAGGAAGTATAGTCGGGTATTAAAAGGCAACATTTGACAGAGCAGACCTGGTGTGAAAGCCAAGCCCTGGCCTGTGTCTGGATGGGCGACTGGCACAGAGACCCCCATGCACCTTGCCCAGCGCCGGGGGCTCAAAGAGCCCTCAGGGCCGAGGGAGACGGGGCCTGGTTCCCTCTGCCCTGAGTGGGACTCACCTACCCGACCGAGAACTGCGGGATCCGAGGAACAGACGACAAACTGGCTCTGGCCTTGTCCCCTCACTTTACCCAGAAGGAAGGGAACAGGGGCAAACTAGTGGACAGGCCTGGGTTTGAACCCCTGCTCTGCTGCCTCCCAGCCCCGTCGGGCAGGGCACGCCCCTCAGCTCTGTCTGGACCTTTATCCTTCAGCTCCAAGCTCAGGCGCTTCCAGGAAGCCCTGGTGCAGGGCGCACAGCTCCAAGGTCTGGGAGCAGCTCCGGAAACATGGCCTCCCCGGCCAGCCTCCACCCCCGGCCTCCCAGCCCTGACTGCAGGTTTGCTGTTGCCTTCCTAGCCCCCTGGGCCTCCACTGACCAGCCTGTCCCTGCTCCTCCGCCCGCCCCAGGCCCAGGGCCGCAGGTAGAGGCCCCGGGAGCTCCCAGAGGTGGCAGTTGTGAAGACACTCATTGCAAGTCCTCCAGTCAGACTGGACCCTGCTGGGCGGCTGGTGAGGCCGGGACCCCCACTTTCAAATCAGCTGATGACGGGAGGGCCCCCTGGTGAGGCCTGTCTGGGTTCCAGCCTCAGGGGAGCCCATGGACAGCAGGCCAAACCAGGGGTGCTGTCCCCCAACGAGGCTGCTCCCCACCTCCCCAGGAGCCCAACCTTCCTCACACATGCTCTCCCCCTGCACCCTCTTTGTAGCTTTGTTCTCGCTGACCTCCGTGTGTTCAACTTCTTCCTCCCTTCCCGCCAGGCCCGGTGGCCTCAGCGTCCCAGCTGGAAGGCCCGGCAGGCGGCCACAGCTCTCCCAGGCCCACGCGTCCCCTGCCCTCTGCCCAGACACCCTTCCCCACCCGCACTTCTCACCTACCCACCTCCACGGCTCTGCTGCTCCCGAGGCGCCACAAGCACGTGTACCTGTGGTGAGTGGACACTCTGCTAAGTGCTGAGGTGACAGGACACCACGTGGGGGGCGGGGGCAGAGTAGGAGGCAGACCCCGTAGACGTGTCAGCGTTGCAGCAGCAGCACATGCAGGTGCACCTCTCTGCTCGTGGTCTGTGCGGCCCTGGTAGGCGTCCTCATACCGCGGGAGTCAGCCACCAGGTGGTGGTTGTTTTCCTCACCGGCAGGTTGTTAAGCCAGAACACATGTCCTGGCATGCACTGCAGGAGGAGCACATGGGGCCATGGCCAGGGAGGGCCCGGGGCTGGGTGTGGGTTCCCCCTCTCCTGAGATGGGGTCCCCCCTAAACAGGCCCGGAGACGAGGATTTGACAAGTGGTTTATTTGGAAGGTGACCGCAGGGAGGAAGGACAGCAATGAGGTGGAGAAGAGACATTTTTAAAAAATATATATTTTATTGATTTTTTACAGAGAGGAAGGAAGAGGGATAGAGAGTTAGAAACGTCGATGGGAGAGGAACATCGATAAGCTGCCTGCAGCCAAGGTACATGCCCTTGACCGGAATCGAACCTGGGACCCTTCAGTCTGCAGGCCTCAGATGCTCTATCCACTGAGCCGAACTGGAAGAGACTTATGGAAGAGGTAGTCAAGCCGTTTTGTCCCTGCAGCCAACTGGAGCTCAGTCCCAGGGATGGCAGAGAGCATGGGGCAGACCTCAGTCAGCCACGGGGCTACCGGGAGCCCAGGCATGTATCCGCCCCGCCCTGCCAGCCTTTGTTTGGACGTGGTCTACGGCTCCTCCAGCTCCTCCGGCCCCTCCCCCCTCCGGCAGGCTCGGTGCTCAGACCCACCCTGTGGGGAGGAACCCTCCCCCTGAGCGGGAGGGCTTCCCCATGAGCAGCTGCCTCCCGCAGAGGCGAATGCCATGGAGAGCCGGCGGGCACGACGGTGTGGGCCACGAGGAGCCCACCCAGAGCACCAGTCCCCCGAGGGCAGCTCTGCTTTCCGCCCGGGGGGGGGGAGAGACCCCATCAGGACATCCGTGAGGTCAGAGCGACCTTTACAACAATACCAGGGCATTCGTGTTTTGCCCTCTGGTTCTCTCATGCATATACAATAGAATTTTCCAGATGCTGTACCACATGTAATATTGCAATAGATGGAGTGCTGAAGCAAATCTGAGCGTCCGGCTGCTGTTTTAAGGCAGGCATCAAAGAGATTTGCAAAAATCTATATAAAATACTTACCTTCTCACTAATTTTTTTGGTTTGTTTTGAAAGATGTTTATTTTTCTTTTTTTAAATATATTTTATTGATTTTTTTTTTACAAAGAGGAAGGGAGAGGGATAGAGAGTTAGAAACATCAATGAGAAAGAAACATCGATCAGCTGCCTCTTGCACACCCCCTACTGGGGATGTGCCTGCAACCAAGGTACATGCCCTTGACCGGAAGCGAACCTGGGACCTTTCAGACCGCAGGCCGACGCTCTATCCACTGAGCCAAACCGGTCAGGGCTACAGTTATTTTTCTTAAAATGAATTTTTTTAATCCTCACCTGAGGATATTTTTTCCCACTGATTTTTAGAGAGTGGAAGGGAGGGGGAGAGAGAGAGAGAGAGACATTGATGTGAGACACATCAATTGCTTGCCTCCTGCACACACACTGACTGTGCAGCTAGGGATCCTGCAACCCAGATCCATGCTCTTGACGGGAAATCAACAGACTAAGCACACACGGCCTCTGCCAGCACCTGTGCTGTGAGGCATCCCATTTCTTATTCAGGTTCAGAACATGGAAGAAGTCCTTCACGTTCTGCTGAGAAACTTGGAGTCCTTCCTCTCGGTCACACAGCTGTCACACGCCCGGCAGTCACTCAGAAATACCCTGGCATCGGCCAATGTGGAATTCTCCCTTCTCTCTGTCCTCCTGAGCCGGACTCCGGATGTGGACTGCAGCATTCTCTTGGGCATCGATATTTTGTTTTTTTACTACATTCCTTCTGCATGCAGTGCTCACACTTCATCTGGAGCAGGGCAGGTAGGTGCCAGCTCGAGTGGCCTTGGAGGAAGCATGGGGAGAACAGTCACCGCTGGTCACCCCTGGCGCTGCTGGCGGCCGCTTTTATGTCCTTTCTTCCTGTGAAGCCTCTAGGGAGGGAAGCTGCCGTGGGGCCGGAGGCCGGGCTCCAGGAGGCCGGCAGCACTGCTGGGATCCAGCAGACAGTGGCGGCGCTGGTCCATCAGTGCCCGAGCGGTTCTCTGGAGATTGAACCTGCAGGACTACTGAGGGAGGGAGTGCCGCTGGGCTGGTGGGAGCGCACTGACCACCAGCTCCCACATTGAGCGTCTGCCCCCTGGTGGTCAGGGCACTTCATAGCCTCTGGTCGACCTGTTGTTCTGGTCGCTCTGCCATTCGGTCACTGGGCTTTTATTATATAGGATAGCTAACGTCAGCATGACATGACCACTCAGACATAAACACTCCCCTAACCATGTACTCGGCTGGTTAGAGAGCATCCAGATACGCCAAGATTTGATGCCCGGTCAGAGCATAGATAAGAATCAACTAATGAATGCATACATAAGTGGGACGGCAAATCTCTCTCTCTCAAATCAAGAAATAAAATAAAATCCTGTTTCTGTTACTGGTGGAAGTGGGGTTTCCCTTTCCCCACTGGGTGCTGAGGGTGGGGTCTTGGCAATATCTTAAGAAAAGAATTTTCGGAGACTTGCAGGGGAGGAGGAGTGATTTTTGTGTAGGGGGGATCCCATCCCTGGGTTTCTACAGTCCCATTTCCTTAACCCAGTCCTGGAAGAGGTGCAGCTGGGGGTGCAGTAGAGCTGAAAGCAGAGCTGGCGTCCGGGTTTCCTTTCCAGGGTGGCGCTGGGTCGGTACAGCACAGGCTAGCTGCAGGCCATTAGTCCATTGTGTGGGTAAATGTAGGGGAACCAAAAGAGAGAGCTCCCTGCAATAAGAGTCCCAAAGTCCTGAGAGCACAAGAAAGCGAACTCCTTTGTTTAGGGGATTAAATATTCCAAATCTCCCCATAGGTGCAATGGCCATAGCTACTCCGGCCAATGACCTGTTCCCAGGTGTGACTGACAGGCAAGTAAGTACCTTCCCTGTGTCACCCCCTTTACTGGGCATGCTCTCCCACCCACGGCCTTCCCCCAGCATCTGTGTGGCACGAATCGCCTGGCCTTCCCTCTGCTCCTCTCCTGCTACTAATAACTAGGGTGATACTAATGGTGTCATTTCCATTTTTTTAAAAAGGAAAGATATAAACAGTGAACACTTTGGGTGTATCTCTATGTAGTTACTCACTGACGTAGAAACACAACAGTGCGATAGGCTGTATTTACGATTGAGGGCCAGGTGCTCTGTTGTGAGGGAAAGGTGCTTTCCCTTTTAATCCTCCAAATAAGCCTCAAAGCGGGCTTATTTTTAACTTGTTGGAAGATAAACTGAGGCATATTAAGATTTTTTTTAAGAGTTTATTTGAGCAAATACCAATTTAAACCACCCAATCTCGCAGCTAGAAAAGAGCTCCAAGGAGCTGCACGAAATGAATTACTTTTATGCGCAGAAGGAGCAGGAACAAGGAAGCTACCCTAGGCAAAAGGCAGGCTGGTTATTGCAAGGTTACTTCCCTCAGCACGGTAGGGAATGTCTGGCCCGAGGGCCATAGAAGGCCCTCGACATCCTTTGCTCTGGTCCTGCCAAGGCATTCGGGTGAGTTAATTAAATGACCAATAGAACAGGCTAATTTTTAAGCTGATAATCTTGTATGGGCTGCAAATGATGTTTTAAATACCCAAATGGCCCTTGCAGAAAAACGTTTCCCACCGCTGCTCAAGAGCTGGCAGGGTTTTATCGGGCAGATCACCTAACTAGTGCTGACCAGGGGATTCCTGATTGACTGGTTTAAGATTCCATTTCCAGGAGAGCCAAAACCAAAATTAAGTGTTGGTTTGGTGACATGGGGCTTTGAAGAATAAGTGACTCCATTTGGGGCCTGCTGTCTTGTTTGTTTTGTGTGTGTGTATTTGTGTGTGTGTGTTTTAATATATATATAGTGTATATATATATATATTTTTTTTTAATTGATTTCAGAGAGGGAGAGAGAGAAACATCCATGATGAGAGAGAATCATTGATTGGTTGCCTCCTGATGAGCCCACTACCCAGGCATATATCCTTGAACCTTCAGTCTGTGGGTTGACTCTCTATCCACTAAGCCAAACCAGCCAAGGCCTGCTGTCTTGTTTTTAACAAACCCCAGGAGGAACTACATGCCCAAGGTCATGCCATTGGGAACAGGGCTCCGTGTGAACATAAGCTACTAGACTCTGGAGCCAGAGCTTTCAAAGGCTGTGGTCCATCTGCTGTGTCACATGGCATGGCACCTGGCCTATTGGATATTTCAAGCTGAAGGAACGTGAGATACTGGCAGGTGTAGGAAGGACTTTCTGACATTGCCCTGAAGCGGATCATGACACCATCAGGTGCGCGGTGCCCTCCCTGTGCCCAGAGGAAAGGACACCCCTATCTCCAAGATGGAATCTGAATGAGCAGCCTTGCTACGTTTACCCAGGTGACTACACTCGGCTCCACCTCCTGTCCAATAGCTTTTCTCCACTTCCCCCTCTTCACCAGACCTGACATGAAAATGCTCAGTCTAACCACTTCTTCAGCCTTCATTTCCTTCTGAAGGTTCCCATGTCACTCAATACTCCGATTAAACGGGTGTGCATGCTTTACTCTTGCTAATCTGTCTTTTGTTGCAGGCTCCCAGTTGAGAACTTAGAAGGAGAGAGTTTTTCCTCCCCTAAGCAACCCTACAATTACCTGTCTATCTGACTTCGGGCTTCCATTTTGAGTGTTTCTCCATGCCATCACCCATTCTTCTCACACAGCGGTTGGTAAGACCGCATTTCTCTGGGAGCAAGGTTTAGCTGCACCAAGAAAAAACAGCTCTGAGCACCAACACAACATCAGCCCGGCTGCCTCTCAGACAGGGCCCTAGATCTGCCTGTTTCAGGGAGCACAGATCCATGAGCATTTTTGTGAGAGACACATCGATTGGTTGCCTTCCACATGTGCCCTGACCAGGCCGAGGGATTGAACCTGCAACCGAGGTATGTACCCAGGATCCTATAATCCGAGGGCCGATACTCTATCCATTGAGCCAAACCGCCTAGGGCAAGTTGGGGTTATTTTAATAAACAATCTTAAGATTTTTAAACAAGTTTTCATAATGATATTTCACATTTAAAAGACATTTACTCTAAGACCTTATATTTCCCAGTTAGAATTTTCTCAAACTGGGTTCTGAGATTTTTTTCTTAGAAATATGTGAGAACATAGTTCTTCTTTTTAAAAAAAAAAAAAAAAATTAGCTCATAACCTGTTTGGCTCAGTGGGTAGAGTGTCGGCCTGTGGACTAAGGGTCCCAAGTTTGATTCCAGTCAAGGGCATGTACCTTAGTTGCAGGCACATCCCCAGTAGGGGGTGTGCAAGAGGCAGCTGATCGATGTTTCTCTCATCGATGTTTCTCACTCTCTATTCCTCTCTATCTCTCCCTTTCTCTCTGTAAAAAAAATCAATAAAATATATTTTTAAAAATATTTTTATTGATTTCAGAGAGGAATTGAAAAGGAGAGACAGAAACATCAATGATGAGAGAGAATCATTGATCAGCTGCCTCTGCATACCCCTTACCATGGATGAAGCCTGAAACCCAGGCCTGTCCCCTGACTGGGAACTGAACCATGACTTCCTGGTTCATGGGTTGATGCTCAACCACTGAGTCACCCCAGCCAGGCGCCACCATAGATCTTTTCAATGAAATTATTGCTCTAGTTGAGTTAGCCTGTTTTTCTGAGGATCATCCAATTTGTAGTTTTCCTCAAACAAAAGTGTTTATATACAATTATAAAATAACACTTGCTTCATGAAAAAAAAAATCAGGTAATACAAAATGGTATAAAGAGGAAGTTGTGAGGGAGACAGACACTAAAGAAAGGAGCACTGCGGGGGGGCAGGGGGAGGAGGAAGAGTGAGGGGAGCCCTCTGGTCCTGGTTTTGGAGTAAGAGGAGCAGGAGGGCAATTCTACTGGGTTTGAGGGGACAAAGCAAGGATCCCCGTGCAGGGTTCCTACTGAGGGACCCCCTGTCTGCGTAAGAGCAGCGGGACCAGCCACCAGGGCCGGGTGACAGATTTCATCCCTGGCTCCCAGGCCCCACGTAAAGCTTACACAGCTTGGCAGCTGCCACCCCCACCTGTAAAGCAGAAGCTGGATTACACTGTCCATGCTTCCTGCTCCATCCTCCCATCGCAGCAGGGTGTCCGTGCCAAGCCCCCTCCCTCTCCCTTTCACACACACCCGGGCCATTTCAGCCTGAGGGCCTGATCCCCTAAGTGGGGTGGAGAGACTAGCAGCCCATTCCTCTCCAGCCCTCAGGACTCCGGGGAACCAACCCCCCCCCCCTGCCCTAACCCCACCCCCAGCCAGGAAGGCTCAGTTCTGGTTCCACAAAGCAGGGCCAGAGGACTCTCAGGGTCTGCTTTCTGCCCAAATCACCAAAAGGCTAAGCAGAAGCCCCCAACACTGCAAGACCTGGAGCCTGGGAAACAGCAGGCCTGTGGCCACTGCCCAGAGGGCTTTCCTGTCTCCCTTGGGTGCCCTTACTCAGCTGTTAGGCTGCCCAGGACTTCAACTGGTGCAGCAGCAGCTGTGGCAGAGCTAGTTGCCCCTCCCAGCCTGCCTTGCAGCTTGTGTGCTGCCCTGGTTCCTTGCCCCATGAGAACACCAGGCTTACTGCACAGCATCCCTTCCCCCGGGGAGGATGGGTCCTGACTCATTAGCACAGTGGTCGGCAAACTGCGGCTCGTGAGCCACACGCAGTTTGCCGCTCTGATGACTAATGAGTTTGCCGACCACTGAGTAAGGCATTACCCTCACCCAGAAGTTTTTACTTCAGGTTAAAGACATTAATACATTATTTAAATGTTTTTTAAGTGTTTTTCCCTAAGGCAGTGGTCGGCAAGCTCATTAGTCAACAGAGCGGCAAACCGAGTGCAGCTCACAAGCTGCATGTGGCTCGAGAGCCGCAGTTTGCCAACCACTGCATTCGCACTCTGTGGGCTCCCTGAAAAGCAGCCCCCCAGGGACCAGGACTTGGCTCCCAAGTGCTGTTACCGCACCTTGTCTTCCTGCAGGCCTTTCCCAGGGATCCGCTGCTCCGGAATGATGCTTCCTCAGTGACACCTGTGGCAACTGCTCCTCGGGTCCAGCAACCCCTCACTCAAGCCTGTGCACTGCGGATGGGGCCCTCACTTCCCTGCACTCACTCTGTGCCCTGGTCAGACAGCGCAGAGGTCCCCAACAACATCAAGAGGCAGCACAAGGTAAGGGCTCGAACAACTGTCTGCCACTGTTCTCCTGCTAAGTGTGCCTGCTTGCTTCTGCTGTCCCTCTGTGACACAGTTCAAGGCCTCTCGCCACCCCGGGAGTAACCCAGCTGGGACCTGTTAGGAGCAGGGCAAATGGAAGCCAGGTGGATGGAGGGGCTGTGGTTCTGCTCCCTGCTCCTCTCAGTGGAACGCTGTAAGGACGCATTCGGCCACTGGAGGGCAGCATCCACTTAGCACATTTGAAGACAAGCTTTCTCAAAAGCAGCCTTTTCTGGTAATTGTGCGGGTTAGGGGGAAGGCTTAGTGGACTGTGGGTTAGTTGCTTTGTCCCAGGATTTCATTCACATCCACCCTCCTCCAGGCAGGTGCCCTTATAGAGAAGTGTTCTAAAATATAATCTATAGGCCCTGGCCAGGGTAGCTCAGTTGGTAGCATCGTCCCTATATGCCAAGGTTTCAGGTTCAATCCCTGGTCAGGGCACATACAAGAATGAACCAATGAATGCATAAATAAGTTGTGGAACAACAAATTGAGTCTCTCTTCCTCTTCCTCTAAAAAAATTAAAATTTGTTTTAATATATATATATATCCTATATAATAAAGATCTAATATGCTAATTAGACCAGACAACGGAACCACCTTCCAGAATGATCAGTGGGTGGGGTCCTGGGGCCACAAGGCAGCTGGGGGCTGTGAGGGCCGAGCCTCTTGCATGAATTTCATGCATCTAGTTTGTGTGTGTGTGTGTGTGTGTGTGTGTGTGTGAGGCCCAATGCACAAAATTTGTGCAGGAGTAGGCCTTCCTTCCCCCAGCTGCTGACACCAACTTCCCTCTTACACTCAAGACCCAGGCTTCCCTCCAGCTGCCGGCAGGCTCCCAGGACCTGGGCTTCCCTTGCAGTCCTGGTTTCATCCGGAAGGCCATCTGGCCTAATTAGCATATTATGCTTTTATTATTAAGATAGTAGAGGCTTGGTACACAAAATTCATGCTTGGAGGGGCAGTCCCCTCAGCCCAGCCTGCACTCTCTCCAATCCAGGATCCCTCTCACAATCCAGAACCACTGGCTCCTAACTGCTCACCTGCCTGTCAGCCTGATTGTCCCTAACTGCCCTAGTTGCCAGCCTGGTCATCCCCACTGTCCCCCCTGCCAGCCTGGTCTCCCCCAACTTCCCCCACCCCCACTGGCCTGGTCATCCCTAATTGCCCCCCTCCTATGGCCTGGTCACCCCCAGCTGCACCCCCTGCCAGCCTGGTCGCCCCACGCAGCCTGTGTTGTGTCATCTGTCCAGTTGTTTCAGTCATGACAGCCCCTGGATTTTTATATATTAAAAATATATAAAGGCCTGATGCACGAATTCATGCACACTGAAAGGAAATTAGAAGGTGGCTGGTGGGGTGGGACTGGATGAGACGGGCTGGACACGCCCTGGAGCCAACTTCCTGCAGTTCCTCCCCAGTCAGCTGCACCTGGGGTGGCGCCATGGCATGAAAGGCATCTGCGGAGTGAGTGGAGTCCTTCCAGCAGGTGAGGTCCCTCAGTCTGGCCTGCAGGGATTGGGCCGAAACTGGCTCTCCAACATCCCCTGAGGGGTCCCAGGGTATGAGAGGGCACTCTGCAAAGTTGCTGCCATACAGCGTGTGGAAAGCAAAGGCAAGTGTGCAGTAAACCAGATTCGGGGCTGACAGTGCCCTACCAACATCATAACCCATGGCCAAAGGTGAAATCTCATGACCCCACAAGGAATTGGGCTCCCTCCGCTCTGGTTTTGACGTGCATCACCCAAGAACATCTGCTGCCAAGTCACTGCAGCTCCCACGTTGATTGTCTGCCCCCTGGTGGTCAGTGCATATCATAGTGACTGGTCAGATGAAGGGAAGGACACAGTATTTCATATATATATATATATATATATATATATATATATATATATATATACACTAAATTTCTGTGCAAGGGGGGTGTCCCTCAGCCCAGCCTGCACCCTCGCCAATCCAAGACCCTTCAGGGGAAGTCCAACTGCTGGTTTAGCCCCCCCCCCCCCCTGCTGGACTGATTGCCCCTAACCACCCTCCCCTGCCTGCCTAATTGCCAGCAGTCAGACATCCCTCTCACAATCCAAGACTGCTGGCTCCTAAAGGCTCACCTGCCTGACTGCCTGATAGCCCCAACCCCTCTGCCTGCAGGCTTGATCTCCCCTCACCACACTCCCCTACCAACCTGATTACCCCTAACCGCCCTCCCCTGCCGGCTTTATCACCCCTAATCACCTCTGCCTCGGCCCCCGCCATGGTGGCTTTGTCCAGAAGGAGGACCACTCAACCAGAAGATGTCTGATCAACCCTATCTAATTAGCATAATACCCTTTTATTAGTGTGTGTGTGTGTGTGTGTGTGTGATATATATATATATATATATCTCCTATAAAATAAAGATCTAATATGCTAATTAGATTGGACAATGGAACCACCTTCCAGAATGACCAGTGGGTGGGGTGGGGTCCTGGGGCCACAAGGCAGCTGGGGGCTGCAAGGGCCAAGGAAACCAATAGGTCCAGGCCTCTGGAGAGCCCGGTTGCCCCCGTGACATCAGTGACTCAGCTTCTAAGGGCTGATCTGGCCACTCTGGTCCCTGGGTGGCTGCCTTAGCTGCTGGACCAGAGCCCCTAACCCTGAGAATGCTAGTCCACAGAGTGGGGGATGGATGCCCCAAAGCCCTGAGCCCCCACAAACGGGCCAGAATGACAGCTCAGCAGAAGTGGGTGGGCTGGTTAGTGGCACTGGGCTGATTGACATATATACACACACACACACACACACACACACACACACACACATATATATATATATATATATATAGAGAGAGAGAGAGAGAGAGAGAGAGAGAGAGAGAGAGGAGTTTTACATAAAGAACCCTGCTTTCCCATAGCCAGGAATTATAAAATGAGAGATTGTTCCTAAGCCTGGGTCCTCCCACACGTGCCCAGGAGCGGTTTTCTGCGTGCCCACGTGCCGCCCACCAGGGCCCTCCCACAGGGACATGCTCCCACCTGCCAGCTGCTGCCTGCTCGCACAGAAACCCGGAGGCCGCAGAGAGGGCGCAGCCCCTCCCAACACCGCTGCCTCTTTCTCCAGGCAGAGCAGGGCAGGTTTCCCCACCAGCGGGCTCAGTGTCCTGGTCCCCAGTGAGGACCCGGCCTGGGCTCCAGGGTTTTTCTTCTGCGGCCCAGCCTGCAGGCTGTGATCCTGGGGCTTGATCTTACCAGAAGGTGTTAATGGGAATTTGAGACAAAACCAGGACTCATGTTCCTATATCAAATGGTAGGGCAATAACACCAAGTCGACCAGCAGCGATGGTAGGACATCCCAGCCTCAGGGGTGAAAATGGATGAATTGAGGGAGCCCTCTAGGTAAGGTGACCAGACGTCCCGCTTTTGGCGAGACAGTCCCGATTTCTAACCATTTGTCCCGCGTCCCACGGCATTTTAAAACGGGACTTTTTTTAAATGCCCTGGGACACGGGACAAATTGTTAGAAATCGGGACTGTCCCGCCAAGAGCGGAACATCTGATCGCCTTACTCTAAGGCCACCTTTTTGATTTTCTGTCCCACCTAAACCCCGAGAAATGGCCTCAGCCTGTCCACTGCTAGGCGTCAGCGTGAAAGGCCGGGCAGGGCCAGGCGGCTCCTGCAAACTTGGAACCGAGACCGGCCTCTTGTGCAGAGGAAGTTAAACCCTGGGGCACTGGGGTATGCCTCTCCCACCACGGGGGTCATGACCAGAGACAGCTGGACAGGGGGAGGAGTGAAGCCCACAGGCAGGTGGGAGAGTGCAGGCTCTCAGCTTCCTGAGGGTTTTCCAGGTCCTGCGGCCGCTCCCTACCTGAAGCTGCCTAGCTCAGGGTTTTGTGAGACACCCCAAAACCTTCAGCACCTCAACCCAGTGCCACTAACCAGCCCACCCACTTCTGCTGAGCCGTCATTCTGGCCCTTTTGTGGGGGCTCAGGGCTTTGGGGCATCCATCCCCCACTCTGTGGACTAGCATTCTCAGGGTTAGGGGCTCTGGTCCAGCAGCTAAGGCAGCCACCCAGGGACCCGAGTGTCCACCTCAGGCCTTGGAAGCTGGGCCACTGATGTCACGGGGGCAGCCGGGTTTGCCAGAGGCCCGGACCTATTGGTTTCCTGCCGCTGCTACAAATGGCCACGAACGCAGTGGGTGAAATACACAACGCTGTCTTCCAGTTCTGGAGGTCAGAGATGCAAAATGGTTCAGCAGGGCTGATCCTTTCAGAGGCTCGAGGGGAGAGCCATTGCCTGCCCTTTTCCAGTGGCTGCCCACAGCATTCCAACCGGCTCCGTCCTGGCAGCCCAGCCCAGTGGCTGATCCCGGGTCCAGGGCACAGCTCTGAGCTGGCCCAGTGGTGCAGGGCACAGCATCTTCCTGAAGACAGGGCTCGGAACAGCCATTAGGATTTTGCTACAAGGTTGACAGACCAGAGAGAAGTTCTTTTTCAGTTAGCCTTCACAAAGCTGTCAAGCCAGTCCCTATACACATATGGGCAGAGGCCGGTAGACATACAAGGACATGCATGCTCCACACAAGCAGGAGAAAGGCAACGAATTCATCCCATAGATGCAAAAACGACTGCCACCTGGGTTGGGGTGCAAGCGTCCTCAAACTTTTTAAAGTGGGGGCCAGATCACGGTCCCTCAGAGAGCTGGAGGGCCGGACTATATGAACTACTAATTCCTACTGTAACACCTCGGCTGCGCTCACTGCCCAAAAAACCTGGCGGGCCGGATCAGACTCCTCTGCGGGCCGCATGTGGCCCGCGGGCCGTAGTTTGAAGACCCCTGGGTAGAGACTCCACCTACCTAGTCATTCAGAGTGAGCTGCAGTAGATGGGGATGGGAATTGGGCAGGGGTAAAATCCCAGGATGCATCGGGGCGTGATGCAATGGGTTGCAGAACAAATGCCAGATGGAAGGCATGGGCTCAGGGACCCTGGGGACATAGCCAACAGTGCGTTAGAATCAGCGCCACGACTTCGCCTGGGCCGTGGGTGGCATCTCCCTGGAAGTGAGCGACCTGGTTTAGAATCTGCTAGTGATATAAGAGTATCAGGATTCTAAACCTTTGACCCCACGCCCCCCCCCACCTTCCCAAAACCAGGAACAAATTGTAAAGGGACTTAAAAAAATCACCTGTTGTTTCTCTGGATTTATTTTTGTTCACCAGTTTATGTTGATCATTATATTCCACAAATGAGTGAGACCAATGTGATATTTATCTATCTCTGCCTGGCTTATTTCACTTAGCATAATGCTCTCCATCTCCATCCATGCTGTTGCAAATGGAAACATCAATAATCAGAACGTCAAACCACAGGGAAGGTAGGGGTCAGTTTGAGTAATGGGGGATCAACCAAACGACTTATATGCATGTATATAAGCCTAATCAATGGGCACAGGCAACAGGGGGATGAGGGCATAAGTGGAAGGTGGGGGGTAATGGGAGAATAGGACACATATGTAATACCTTAATCAATAAAGAATTTTTTTTTAAATCACCTGTTTAGAAATAAGGAAACCAAACTCTTACTACTGATACTTTGGTGTAGTCAGCAGTTTTGTACAAATCATGGCAACCAGTGGAATAATTGAGGGTGCTTGGATACCTTAAGACACTGTTTCCCAAACTTTTGACATATGGGTACCCCTTCTATAATTTTCGTAACGATGAGTACCCCTTGTACTCATGAGAACGTAGAATTAGGCGCAGCTAAGCACGGTGCAATGCATATCCCCACCAAACTCCGGTGCAACGCGTACCCCCACCAAAGTCTTCCCGTACCCCTGGGGGTACGCGTACCACACTTTGGGAAACACTGCCTTAAGAGAACCTGGCTTGCATTTGTGGTTTTCACCTGAAATGTGTAATTGCAATTAGTGTGCAATTCTAATTCTGGAGGTGCCAGCGAATTGTCAGTAAACTTCAAAAAGCTTTGAACTGCTCCAGAGAACCTGATTTCCTACATCTGAGCAACACGTTGCTGCTTGGATCTGAATCTTGCCTGGGCTGGCAGTCTGACATCCTGGAAAGATTCATTAAAACTTGGAAATATGTTTAAAATATTTAAAAGAAATGTAATGATGTTTGCAAATAGGCTTAATTGGGGGCATTTAATGTGTTAAATGTGTGACTAATTAGGACAAGCAGTTATTTTTACAGAAAAAAAAAATACATTATAACAAAATATAATGTATTTAATGCATGACCTTAAATTTTTAGAAATAGATTTTTAAGCTTTTACCTTTTTTTAATTTATTTTTTTTGGTCTTGATTTTTAGAGAGAGGAAGGGAGAAGGAAAGAAATGTCGATATGAAAGCAGAACATGGATCGGCTGCCTCCTGCACACCCCCTACCAAGGATGGAACCCACAACCCAAGCATGTGCCCTGACCAGGAATCGAACCAACAACCTTCAGTTGACACTCAACTGGGCCACACAGGCCAGGGCAAGTTTTTACCTCTTTGACAGATTGAAAATTTATTTAAAGTAACTATGGTCATTTGCACACATATGAACACCCCTGAACTCTGAGAAACTCAACTGCATCTCTCTGACAATTGTAGAATGCACAACCCGTTTCCATTCCAGCGACTGTTACACATTCTTTTTAAGTGAGCACTGAAGGAGGCTGATTGCTCAGACCTCTGACAAGTGAGCCATGTGTTTTTACCCTGGTTTTAGGCAACTTTCTGGTTGGAACCATTTCCCCTGTCCTCAACCCCTGTAACACAGGGCCCTCGGTTGGACTTGCATGTTAGCAGCTTAACAAGGGATCTCGGGTCTTCCCAGACTCTGATCTGGGACCAGGCTCTGGCCTGTACCGTGAAGCTAGAGCCACAGCAGATCCTCTGTGAACATTTACTAGACTCCTTACCTCCTATCGGCAAACCTATACAAATACTTCCCAAAGCAAATGCTAACTTCTCCCCATGTCCTTTCTCCTGAGCAGCCCCTTGCCTGGGCCCTTTCCCAGGACAGCAGGTATTCCAAAAGCTTACTGAACTAATTCCTCTCCAAGAGGGCCTCACACCGGACTGCCATGGTTGGCCCCAGTTCAGTAAGTTCTGATGGAGTCCTCATCCTCCTTTCTTTTAAGTTGACTTGAGAAACATCAATTTGTTGTTCCGCTTACTTAGGCATTCATTGGTTGATTCTTGTATGCACCCTGATCCAGATGGAACCCTCAACCTTGGCATTTCGGGGCGACATTCTAACCAACTGAACTACCCTGGCCAGGACCAAGTCTTCATCCTCTTAAACGAGAGGACAAATCATGTTAAAGGTTCTCTGAGAGATTCGTTAACAGAACCCCGTAAAATAGGATTGACCACAGCCAACATTTATATGGACTAATATTCTAGGAGCTTGACGTGTTGCCTTTCCAATGGCACTCTTAGCCCCACTGAGAGGATGGTCGTGCAGTTACCCCCTGTGGACAACAGCAGACCCCACAGCCCCAGCTCCCTGTAGCTGCTGCACTAAACTACCTTAACTAGTAGACACAGCCCTAACTGGAACACAGACCTATGGCTTCTGCTACTAACTTACACTTCCCTACCCCACTGCACTATTGTTATTTACACTGAAAGCCTCAGGGAGAGAGAGAGGAGGAAGCTAGAGCCAGAGCATCCAGGTCCCCTGGGATCTTGTTTAAAAAGCAGGTGCTGCCAAACAGGTTTGGCTCAGTGGATAGAGCATCCGCCTGCAGACTGAAAGGTCCCAGGTTCGATTCCGGGCAAGGGCATGTACCTGGGTTACGAGCACATCCCAGGGGGGTGTGCAAGAGGCAGCTGATTGATGTTTCTAACTCTCTCTCTCCCTTCCTCTGTGTGTGTATATATATATATATTTTTTAAAATAAATAAAAATAAAAAGCAGGTGCTGAGGGGTGTGGGGTGTGGGGGGTTGAGGACAAATATGTGATAACTTAATAAATTAAAATAAAAAAAAAGCAGGTGCTGCCCTGGCTGGTATGGCTCAGTTGGTTGGGCATCTTGCCATGCACTAAGAGGTTGCTGGTTTGCTTCCTGGTCAGGGCACAGGCCAGGATTGTGTGCTCCATCCCCAGTAGGGGGCGTGCAAGAGGCAGCTGGTCAATGTTCTGGTCTCACATTGGTGTTTTTCTCTCCCTCCCCCTTTCTCCCTCTGAAAATCAATAAACATTTTATTTTAAAAAAGAAGAAAAAAAAAGAGAAAAAAAAAGCAAATTCTGATTGAGAAGGTCAGGGCAAGGCCTGAGGATCTGCATTTCCAATAAGCTCCCAGGTGACGCTGAACAGCTGCTGTCTATGGGGCATCTTGAATAGCAAGGGGTGAGAGGACCTCCACTGAGACCACTCAATTTGTCCAATGGCAAAAATAAGAGGAATGGGGCAGACAGGCATCACAGAGCTGTTTGACATTGTGGAAAACAAATGAAGAAACTGCAGTGCAAAAAGGCTGAATGTGCCAGGCTCAAAAGCATGTTAGGAGTGTGACGGATGCCCCACACCCGTGTTCGGCAAACGGTGGCTCGAGAGCCACATGCGGCTCTTTGGCCCCTTGAGTATGGCTCTTCCACAAAAGACCACGAGTAGTGACATTCTGGGCGAGTTTATTTTGAAGCAGTGGTGTTAGAAGTTTAAAAAATTTGGCTCTCCAAAGAAATGTCAATCGTTGTCCTGTTGATATTTGGTTCTGTTGACTAATGAGTTTGCTGACCACTGTCCCACACCATCCTTGGGCCACCCTTCACACACACACACACACACACACACACACACACACACACACACACTTCTGGAATAGCAAGGAGCAAGCCGAGAGCTGCCAATGGACGCTGTTGCTTTAATCTGTCGGTGCCAAGCACTAGCAAGGTGGTCCACACTCCAATCGCATCCCTTTAATGGGCAGTACTAAAGTAAAACAAAGTGTGCTGATGAAGAGGCCCGTCACACCTCTGCACCAGAAAATGAGGCCAGCCACATAAACTCTCTTCCTTAAAAAACAGCCATTTCAAAAGATTTTCTTTAATATCATAAAATATTTCCACGGACAGTGAGCTAGCAAACACACATGCACCAATGTGCCTTCTGACAAGATCACCCCCTCCCCACCCCTTTCCCATGTCAAGTTGGACATGAGACCGGAGAAATGAATACAGCAGATGGAACAGATTAGAAAAAAAAAAAAAAAAAAAGTCGGTAACAAGGATGGCATATAACATTGTGCTTAGTTCTTTTCCTATTGTCACAAAACAAAAAACATTTTGGTGCAAATAGTTAATTCTTCCTCTTTTTCCATTTAAGTCTGGTGGAGAAAAAAAATACTTTTTTTCTATAATAAAATATGCGGTTTTTTGTTTTGTCTTTTTTACTTTTTTTTTTAACATAACTTTTTTTCTTTTTTGCAGAAAATAATTTTGTAAACTGTCACTTGGCGGGCAGGGAGGCTGGAGGCCACAGGGTCCCAGCTCAGGAGGCGGGCGGGCGGGCGGGCGGGGGCAGCGGGGGAGCAGGGCGGGGCTGGCAGGGGCAGGGTGCGGGCGCCGGGCGGGCGGGTTAGAGGTCACTCTCGCCGTAGAGCGCCGTGGAGAAGGACATGTAGTCCAGAGCACCGGGCGCGGCGTCGGGGCCGGTGTAGGGGGCCATCCGCGCGATGCAGTACTCGGCCTGGTCCGGCGGCAGCTCCCGGCGCAGCTCGTCCACCGTGATGTAGTTCTGCGGAGGGAGAGGGCGTCACTGCACAACTGCGCCTGTTCCACCCGCCACCCCTCCTGTGCTGGGTACACACAGGACACTCCGCACACGCAGGTCTCCATCCGCAGTGGGACCGTGTAGGACCCCGAGGAAGGGCGGTGGAAGTGCTCACCACCTTCCCGCAGGTCAGCGCCCACCCAGCCAGGGCCTGCCACCCCAGCGGGGCACCCGCAACCCGGCAAACGCACCTTGTCGCCAGCCAGGATCTTGAAGGAAGCCATGACCTGGTCTGCTGTGTCTGTGTCGGCCGTCTCCCGGGACATGAAATCGATGAAGGCCTGGAATGTCACTACGCCCAGGCGGTTGGGGTCCACGATGCTCATGATCCGGGCAAATTCTGCCTCTCCCTGCAGAGAAGAGCCACCCCGGGCCTGTCAGCCTCTGAGCCACACAGCCTGCGGGGACTCTGCAGGGACCTGGAGCCCTGGGGGTTCGGGGAGCCTGTGGCTGTTAGAGGAGGTACAGCTGCCCCCGGGGCCCAACCTGGGCTGTCCTGAGGGCATGAGGAGCCTCTCCACAACACCCAATAGTGAAGACCCCGCTCAGGGCTCCCCTTGAAGCAAATTATGCTAATCTACACTAATAAAAGAGGAAGAGGCAAACTGCCCGTACCTCCGCAACACCCACAAGCCAACCAGGAGTATGCAAATTAACCCAGCAAAGATGGCGGGTTAATTTGCATAAACAGGCCACCAAATAACCCCAGCTGCTCCAGGCCTCTGGGCAGTGTGGGAAGGCGGAAAGGCGGCTCCGGCCACAGCGAAGGTGGTGCCAGCAGGCAGGAGAAAGAAGGCCCATTCTTGCACGAATCTTTGTGCATCGGGCCTCTAGTGCTGCTGATGATGATAATGGCAATAACAACAGCTCCACCCACACTGCCTACATGACATCCCAGGCACTGTTCCAAGTGCTGAGCATATTTTAGTTCATTTAACCCTCACCACAGCCACACAGGGCAGGCGTTTACTTCCATTGGGTTTCCAGATGAGGCACATGCAGCCCAGACAGGCTTAGTGACTTGCCCAAGGTCACACGGCCAGCAGCAGGTAGCAGACCTGGGCTTTGTAAGTTCCTTCATTTAACTTTTACAATAGCCCTCGCCTCGTCCGGGCCCCCACGCCGGTGGTGGCAGAGCTGGGACTGACTCCTAGGTTCGCTGCTCCCACAGCCCAGGCCTCACTCCTGTGCGGGGCAGCCCAACACTCTGCACGGTGCACGGCCCGGCAGTCACCCGGCTGCCCGGCTAAGGCCCAGCCCTGCCTTGGTGGCTTGCACGAGGGCAGGCAGCTGAGGCGGCTGGGGAGCAGCCTGGGGCAGTGCAGAGGAGCAGCAGGCTCGGCTGGCCCTCACAGGAAAATGGCAGAACTCCCCACGCCTCGTACCAGAACGTGCAAACCTGCAGTCCTTCTGCTAGTCTCAGTTCGGCCCAGCAGGCCGCAGTGGGAGTGAGAACGCCCGTGTCCACGGTGAGCACCAGCAGGCAAACTGGCACCGACGGTGGGACAGCCAGAACTCCAGGACACACAGGCCCTTCCTTCAAGCTACGCCTTCCCCGAGGACCAGAGCCTTGAGCCCCCTCTGGGGAGGGCAGCCCTGGCCGGAGGGCACTGGACTGCCTCGGCGAGGACGTGGCCTCGGCGGCCGGCTGGCTGCCCCTCGCCAGGACGGAGGGTGGGGTGTACATTACCATGTTGTAACCCATGGAGATCAGGCAGGCTCGGAAATCATCCGTGTCCATCATGCCTGTCTTCTTCTGTAGAGACAGTGGCACCGAGACACGAGGAGGAAGGGCCGGCCCAGGGCCGGGAAGACAGGGCACAGAGGGCCGGAGGGGGAGAGGAACAGAGGAGGAGGAGGAGGAGGAGATGTGAAACACATTCGGGGGAGATATCCAGGGAGGAGGAAGACAGAGCAGGGAGATGCAGAGGTCCGTCCACGGGAGGGAGAACGGCGAGGAGAGAAGGCGGGCACCGAGCGGGTTCCCGGGAAAGAACCGAGGGCAGGGCCAGAGGTCGAAGTAGTGGGAGGAGGAGCCCGACGCGGGCCAGGCGAGGACAGCACGAGAGGATGAGCCCCGGGGCCCACAGGGAAGGGAGACAGGGAGATCCAGACAGACAGAGAAGAGAAAAAGGAGAAATACGCATTATTTCTTGCCCCGGACGCCACCCCTGAGCGTGCTCCATGCAGGAGGCGAGTACCTGGGGGTCGTTGCCAATATCATAACCCAAGCTGATGAGGCAGGCTTTGAACTCCTCGGGACCCAGCGTGCCGGAGTGATCCTGGGGCCGCCGTGCGTCAGGCAGCGAGCCATGCGGTGCCAGGGAGGTGAGGCCGTGAGGGGAGGGGTGGGCCATGCCCCGGGGGAGGGTGGCATGTGAGGGAGACACAGGGATGAAGGCATGCGGACAGAGAAGGTGGAGGGTGGACGGGGTGGGGAGGAGGGAAATAAAAGTGCACATGGTTAGACACACGGACACAGTCCCGAGGGTGCCCTCTCCCCGACACACGCAGCCCTGCTCCGGGGGGCAGGCCAGAAGGGAGCACGATGAGCCACGGGGGCGAGAAGCCACCACAGGTGCCCAGCCCGCCTCCAGCCCAACGCCCCACCCCAGTTTCCAGGAGGGCTTCACCCAGCCAGGCAGGGTGGTGGGCAGCTCCTAACTCATGCCCCCTCCCCTTCCTATGGTCATCCCGAGGCCCCGGAGCCTGGGAGGGGCACCCCACACTGACAGCTCTGTGCTGGGGGCGGGCGGGGGGCAGGAGGGAGCCCCCGCTCCTCTGTCCTGAGGCAGAGGCAAGGGACGGTCCCTACAGCCAGAGGCAAAAGGCCTTCCCTGAGGCTACGGCAGCCTTGCTCTCAAGAGCTGAAGTTACAGGTAAGAGAGCAAAGGTCAGGGCTCAAGGGTCCTTCCTTTCTCCACCCATGATCCTAGCTGTCTCTCCAGGAAAGCAGAGAGGCTCATGGGCCATGAGGATTGGCTTTCTGAGGCCGGCATCGGGCAATGCAGAGTAGGACAGGCTGCTGGTGATGCTCCCTCCTTCCTCCTCCTCCTCCTCTGCACCTGCCCAGGAACTGGATCCAGCTCGGCTGCCCACACCTGGGGCAGTGCCCTCCAGGGCCCTGGGGCAGGGGCTGGGGCTGCTCTAAGCACGTGCAGGGGGGGGCTCTCACCCGGTCAAAGTGGTTAAAGGAGGCCCGGAACTCGTTCATCTGCTCCTGGCTGATGCCCTTGGCGTCCCGGGTCAGGATCTGGTTCTCCACCTCGTTGATGGTCCTGGCGATGGTGGTGAGGAGCTGCTCCCAGCCCACACGTATGTGCTGGATGCGGACAAGGGGCCACGGGGCCAGTCAGGACAGGCTGCCCTGCACTCCGTCCCCTGGCCACCGAGTGGTCCAGGCAATCACACCGGCCTTCGGTGCGATCCATGGTGTCAGCAGAGGCAGGGGAACCAGAACCAGGACAGATGAGCCACGGGATGAGGGGCAAGTGCGGGCGGGGGTGGGGGAGGGGTGGCTTCCGCCTGGGACAGCAGAGACCAGCCAGGGCGGCCACCGTGGAATGAATAGGAAGGAGGGAACATTTGGTAGTAGGAAGGATTAAAGGATTAAAAAACTGGGTAGTTCTTTGAATATCCAACGCCAGAACTACACACATATGCTTTCATGGTCAGAACAAGTAATCATTCAGAATGCAGGTGCCTAAGGCAGCGTTTGGAGACCAGCATCAGAATCTCCGGGGGGCTTCTTAAAAATTTTAGATTCCTGCCGAAACCGGTTTGGCTCAGTGGATAGAGCATTGGCCAGCGGACTGTGGGGTCCCAGGTTCGATTCCAGTCAAGGGCACGTGCAAGAGGCAGCTGGTCAATGTATCTCTCTCATCAATGTTTCTGGCTCTCTATCCCTCTCCCTTCCTCTCTGTGAAAAATCAATAATAAAATATATATATATATCTTTTTAAAAATTTAGATTCCTGAGCCCCATCCAGACCCAGTGAACTCTGGAGGCGGGGTCTGGACACCTGAATGTCAACAAGCTCCGTGGGAAATCCAGAAAGCGCTGAGGACTGAAGACCGGGGTGAGAAGGGAGTGACCCCTCAGCCCAAAGCAAGCAAATTTCCTGGGAAGATGACAGCCTCCCCCAGCCCCAGCCCGGGAAGGGGACCGGAAGGGGACCCGGGCTTCCCCCCGAGCACCGAGGCCCAGACACGCACCTCCATGGTGTAGTTGGTGTGCTTGTTGTCGAAGATGAGCGCCTCCTGGATGAGCTGGTGGTCGCCCTCCAGCTGGTCGATCTTGGGCTTATAGTTGACGATGCTCTTCTCGTACTGCCGCAGGTGGCTGAGCTGGTCCTCCAGGGTCCCGTGCATCTCGATGGAGATCCTCCCGATCTCCTGCTCACCCGGGAAGGAGGCCCTGGTCAGACACCCCACTCTATGCCCCGGGGGTGGAGATAGGGCCCCCAGGCCACTGGTCCAACCCTCAGGTGATTCTTGGCTCCCACCCCAGGACCTGAGAGCCCCCTGGGGTAATTAGAAGCCCGGACTGGACACATCCAGCATCTGTGCCCCTTGGCACGGCAGTAGCGTCCCAGCAGAGTGGGACAAGCAGTGCCATCAGTGGGTGAAACCCCGCCCCTCCACCCAGCTCAGGGACCTTGTGGTGCCCACAGAGCCAGGTCCTCACAGCCTCAGTGCACCTGGCTTACCTCCCCAGGGCCATGCCCCTATGTTCTGCTCCTCAGATGCCCACCTCGGCCCTCCACAATGCTACCCACCTGTGAGCCACTAATCCCCAGTCTGTTGGCCCTTCATCAATACAGACTTTGCTTGTGAAGAACTCAACCTGGGCTCTGCCCTCAAGGAACTCAGAGGGACATCATGCTCTAACCAGGGACACTGTGGTCGGCAAACTGTGGCTCACGAGCTACATGTGGCTCTTTGGCCCCTTGAGTGTGGTTCTTCCACAAAATGCCATGGCCTGGCGAGTCTTTTGAAGAGGTGGCGTTAGAAGAAGTTTAAGTTTAAAAAATTTGGCTCTCAAAAGAAATTTCATTCATTGTACTGTTGACATTTGGCTCTGTTGACTAATGAGTTTGCCGACCACTGACCTAACCCAAGAGGTGTCCCTTCCCTGACCTACACAGCACCCCTCTATCTGGCCCGCACAATTCAGCAAAAAGTGCCTTGCCTGCCTGAGGTTTACGTCTCTCTCTGGAAAGATCCAAGCTCATTGCTTAGGAGCAGGGATAGTGAAGGAAGAGGCCTGGTCGGCCAGATACGCCATAAGGGTGAGCCAAGTCAGCCACCCAGGCACTAATCCTGCTGTGGGACTTCCTCGTGGGATTTTAGTGGTGTCCCTGTGTGGGTCTTGGCTCAAGGCAGCTGCTAAATGATTCTCTCTTATCATTGATGTTTCTGGCTCTCTCCCCCTCTCCCTTCCTCTCTGAAATCAATAAATATATATTTATAAATAAATAAATACTAAAAAATAAAATAAAAGACCGGATACTGGGATCAGCCCACAGTCTCCCTGCATGAGCTCCATCCCTCTGTAGGGCAGCAGACCAGTCACAGGCTCAGGACCCCCAGTCCGCCTGGGAGGAGACAGGCAAGCCTGTCTGGCTGGGACGAGGGCGGGAAAGGAAGGGGTGGGAGCCTCATGCCTGCCTCCCACGATGGGACCCACCTCCATCTTGGTCTGGATCCAGGGCCCGATGACGTTGGCCTGGGCGCCGAACTGCTTGCGTAGCCTCTCGTTGTGCTGCTGGCGGGTATGCTCCTCCGTCAGGGCCTGGTCCCTCCGAGGCACCAGCTGCCGCACCTGGGGCAGGAGCAACCGTGGGGCATTGGGGGTGGGCCATCTACCTGCCCCACACTTACGATGAAAAGGAGGACCCAAGGAGGGTAGGGCCAGTCAGTAACACACGGGGGTAAAGATGTTGGACGGCTCTGCCAAAACCAGTTTGGCTCAGTGAATAGAGCGTCGGCCTGTGGACTGAAAGGTCCCGGGTTCGATTCCGGTCAAGGGCATGTGCCTTGGTTGCGGGCACATCCCCGGTGGGGAGTGTGTGAGGGGCAGCTGATTGATGATTCTCTCTCATCGATATTTATGACTCTCTATCCCTCTCTCTTCCTCTCTGTAAAAAAAATCAATAAAATATATTTAGAAAGAAAAAAAAAATGTTGGATGGCTCTAGAAATTCAGTCATTCATTAACTTGACAATATGACTAGGTGACAATAACAAGAAACACCGAAATAAATAAAAATCCACCAACCAAAGAAGGGACAAAAATCCCTGCCTTTAGGAAACTTAAAGCCCTTGGACTCACATGGTCCCATTTGCCATTGATCTCCTGAGGCGTGATGGTTGTATAGGGGTTGGTGCCGGCCATGTTGACGTGGTAGGTCTGGACAATCTTGGTCACCTCGTTGTGGATGCCCAGGATGGCCAGGCGCTCCTTGTCAGCATCTGGGAGGGTGGCCTTGAACTGCTCATGCGCTGTGGTCAGTCCCTGGACGGAGATGGGGATGCAGGAGAAGAACAATGACTGGAGGGGCTGGTGCCTGCCATGGGCCAGATGAGCAAAGACAGCCCTGCAGGTCCCAGGGAAGAGGTGGGAGGAAGGGCCCCCCAAGGCCTGAAGGTGTCAACTGAGGATTATCATGGCTCAGAACCAAAAGGGGCAGGCTGGCTGGGGAAGGGGAAGGCAGAGGCATCAAAGCAATAGCTTCCTGCTCAGGGCTGGGGAAGTCAGCAGCGACCTCAAAGGCGCTCATCACCCCTCGGTCAGGCCAGGAACAAGGAGTGCCCCAAGGCCTGCTCCCAGGTGACCTCCCCCAACACAGGCTTCCTCAGCGCTTTGCAAAAGCCCTTGCAGTCTAACCTGTGCAGCTCTATAAAAGGACAAGGAGGCTGTTTACTGATATGCAACAAGTTCCAAGGTATCTGTTACATTAAACATCAAGGTTCAAGCCTTGGCCGATGGGCTCAGTGGTTAGTGTTGGCCCACACACTGAAGGATCACAGGCTAGCTTCCTAGCCCCGGTCAGGTCAGTCAGGGCCCAGGCTGGACACAACCAATGGATGTGTCTCTCTCACACTATGTTTCTGTCTCTCTCTCTCTCTCTCGCTTTCCCTCTCTCTCTCACTAAAAATCAATGGAAAAGCTCTACCAGCATGGCTCAGTGATTGAGTGTCAGCCTGTGAACCAGGTCACAGTTCAATTCCCGGTCAGGGCATATACCCTGGTTGTGGGCTCCATCCCCAGTATGGGGCGTGCAGGGGGCAGCCGATCGATGACTCTCTCTTATCTCTGATGTTTCTTATTTCTTTCTCCCTCTCCCTTCCTCTCTGAAATCAATAAAAATATTTTTTTAAGTAAAAATTAAAAAAATGGAAAAAATACCCTCTAGTGAGGATTAACAATAAATAAATAAATAAAAAGATTGGAAACACAGTATATTATAAAAGCTGTTGTATGTAAGAGTAGGGTGTGGAGGAGACTGTTAACCAGTAAGTATATTTGCTTGCGTATGCAGAGGCTGTGTGTGTGGCCATACTGCTTTCTTCTGGGGGCCGGGGGATAGGAGCACGAACTTCCTGCACAACTTTCTCATCTTTCAGATTTTATACCATCTCCATAGGTTACCTAATCGAAATGAATGCAATGCAAAGGTTTCCAATCTATGAAACTCCTGGGACGCCGTCCTCAGCCCTCTCTCCGCAGGGGCAGCCTGGGGAGTGGGCCTGGCGCGAGGGGGCTGCACCCACCTGGATCTCCTCGATGGTGTGCACGATGAAGGTGTCCTGCAGGTCCTCCATGGCCCCCTCCATCCAGTTGTTGAAGGGTGCCGCCCGCTTGGCGTACTCCAGGTACAGCTGGTCGATGGTTTCCAGCAGTTTCTCTGTCCGCTAGGGGTGTCGAACGGGGTGGAGGGAGGGACATGTGAGCAGGGTCATATCCGGAATCCCTCCCCTCTCCCCGAGGTCCCCCTGGCCAGCCCCGAGTGGCCCAGGTCTGGGAGCTCCGGGCAAACTCGGGCAGAAAGAACAGGCTGTCTGGGCACCACGCCAGGGGGAGGGCGGGAGAGGAAGCATCTCCACAAGCAAAGCCCAGACACAGTGCCCGTGTGAGTGGGTCTTCCGCACTCAGGCCACGGCTGGGGGAAGGTCTGAGGGGCCCCGTGGAGCACTGTTGCCCAAAGCAAAGGGAGTCACAGAGCTGCAGGAGCAGGCCCCCGTCTCCCTCGGGGCCCTCACCTCCAGGGCTTCCCTGCGCTTCTGAGTCAGGGCTCCTAGATTGTCCCACTGGTCACAGATCTTTTGGCACCGGGCGTTGACACTGGGTGAGTCGTAGTAGTCCAGCTCACTGGGAGGGAAGAGACGGGAGGAGTCAGTGGCCCAGGCTCCCTGGGTGACCTGCTGTCCTCCTCACGAGGCTGGGGCGCCAGGGGTGCTGGAAGGCCAGGGGCGCCCCTCCCAACCTTCCCGCTCCTTGCTTTCCGGAGGCCACTGGGAGAAGGCCAAAGAAGGCCCATCCTCCGCTCCAAGGTCCCCTCCCCGACCTCAGCCGGAGGCAGTGCCAGGCTGCACCTGAAGCACAACACCCAGGAGCCACCGAGGCAGGGAGAACTCAAAACCACGGTGGGTCACTCTCTGGTCCTGCACTAGCTACAGGTAAGATCCGAGGCCTGTGACAGGAAGGGTCCCTGGCTAATTCCCCATTTGGGGGGTGGGGGATGGGGTAGATGGCCTTCCTGCCCAGGCACCGAGCTGTCCCACCCCCTCATGGATCAGGGCCACAGCGCCCATCTCCCACAGCCGCGCAGCCCCGGGCCAGGCCACGCTTACTTGAGCTCCTGGGCGATGGCGGCGATCTGCTCCACGCGGTCCTGGTGGGCAGCCAGGTCGCTCTCGAAGGCCTCGTGCTTCTTGAGCAGGGCCTTGATCTCCGAGAGGGTGGCCGTCTCGTAGTCCTTCTGCTGCAGCATGGCCTCTTTGCCTGGGCCCGGAAAGATGGCACAAGGCTGAGCGGAAGCCGGGGCACAGGAGGTCTGACCCTCCACCCCTCAGGGGCCCAGGGGCTCCGGGTCCAGGGGTGCACCCCCCGGGGATGCCCACTGTACAACGATCAATCGTCTGCAGGGTGAGACACCGGGTTATCCACTAAGGGGCCCGGCCAGGGAAGCTGCTGCTCTCCATGGAGCATGAATGTGGTTACACACAGAGGCTATGCCGGGCTGTGGGGAAACGTGTGGGGCATAACATTAACTTTATAGACAGCAGAAAACAACGTGGCATAATCAGGAAAAAAAACAAGCCAAGCAGTAAGGGGTACCCCATTTTATAGTTTCTCCAGGCTGCAGGGAATCCCCCCTCCCCCCTCAATTACTCCCAGTGTGGTCAGTGTGTCCAGGCACTGCATTCACCGATGGCCGGAGCCTTCTTGGGCCAGCAGGTGCACTGTCCTCTCTCTTTAGGGGCAGGCAGGACTCGCATTTCTTGGGTTTCTGTTTCCCGGGAGGACAACGGAATGACCTACGACCTCTCAGGACTCTTAGATGAGATTCCCAGCTGCCTTGTGAAGTGACTAGCAAAGGCCCGGGAGGGACCTGGCCTGGCCGCCCACCCCGGCTGCACCCGTCATGGACGCTCAGCCCCCTCAGTAAACGGAGGCTGGGCTGTGAGGCCAGGGCTGGGCCCAATGTGGCATTTCTCTCCTTCCCTCTACTCCTTCCTGTAAGTCAGAATAACATAACAATACAAAAAACTACAGAGGAGCCTCGTTATCTCCGCCTTTCAGCCTTTCCTTTATGGGCGCGCTAAAACCACAGGGTATATATACGTTACACTTCCTGCTGAAACCGGTTTGGCTCAGTGGATAGAGCATCGGCCTGCGGACTGAAAGGTCCCGGGTTCGATTCCGGTCAAGGGCATGTACCTTGGTTGCGGGCACATCCCCAGTAGGGGGTGTGTAAGAGACAGCTGATCGATGTCTCTCTCATCGATGTTTCTAACTCTCTATCCCTCTCTATCTCCCTTCCTCTCTGTAAAAAATCAATAAAATATATTTTAAAAAATAAATAAGTTACACTTCCTGCTTATGAGATCAGCAGCAGCACATCACCGAGTGTCTCCCTTGGCCCCACCGTCTTCACAGGGGCCACCCGGGGGGGCTGTACATCCGGCCAAGTGGTGAACAACCCACTGTGCTCAACGGGCCCCTCAACTCACACGGTGTACTACAGATGGTCTCACCACAACGTCTCCAGACACGAGATTTCCCCCACACTTAGGGTTAATTCTTCAGACAGTCTCAAGAAATGGAATTCCCAGGTCAGAGGGCAATACACCCTCAGGTATGAATGAGTCCACGTGGCCCGATTGCCAGCACTGCTCATGGCCTGTTGGTGCTGCCAAGCCCACAGGGTGGCTCCTGCTCCGTGTCGTGCTCTGAGCTCTTCCTTGGCCCCGGAGAGGACATGACAGAAGCATGTAGGTGAAGAGTACAACCTCCACCATCGCCCTCTGCTCTGTACCGTCCACACCGGGATAAATAACTCTGTGCACGCAGTGCACAAAGCCCAGCACAGGTACCCACAACAGGGAGCTGAAGCCAACCCCCTGACTGAGTCCAGCACCCTCCTATCCCTACCAAACCAAGCCACCCCCAAGTGGCCATGGGTGCAGCTGTCCCTCTGGTCTCTCGCCTAAGGAGTGAGGGCATAACAGAGCTGAGTGGGGAAGTCTTCGAGCTCAGACCTCCCCTGGCCAATGGGTCTGCCCCGGGGGATCTAGCTGACACAGTCTTGAGGTCCTAAGATTTGGGCAACCCCATTCCCCTCTCCACCCCAGCCCGGGGTCTGAGGAAAAGACTATTCCAGATAAGATGTTCTCTCTGGAGTTAACCTCAGCTGCCAATCACACACACAAAGCCCGGGTGCCTTCGGGCTGGAGGAATGGAGACACACGCAAGAAAAGCAAGGGCTCTGCTTCTCTGAAACCGGAGGCAGAAGCAGGAGGAGGGAAGGCGTGGAGGGGAAACACGCAGGCCACCATCTCCTGATGAGAGCCAGGTGCCATGAAATGTGAAGCCAGCAATAACCCTACGAGGGGCTGTCCTGAGTTGAACGGTGCCCTCCCAAACTCAGGTCCACCCAGACCTCAGAATCTGACCACATCTGGAACTGAGGTCTTTGCAGATTTTCTTGGTTAAGATGAGGCCCTTATGGATCAGGGTGGCCCCAACCCAACGATGGTGCTTTCATTAGAAAAAGGAGTGGGGGACTCAGTCACAGAGATGCAGAAAGGAGCTGCTATGCAACGACAGAGGCCCAGGGAGGGAAATAAGGCAAGGAATTCTGGGATTGCCGCCAACCAGCAGACCCAAGGACTAAGCATAGGAAGCAACCCTGCCGTCACCCAATTTAGGACTTCTGGCGTTTGAACTGTGTCAGAATAAGCCACCCAGCTTGTGTTGCTTTGTTGCCGCAGCCCCAGGAAACGAACCCAGGAAGGCAACATCATCACCCACGTGGTCCCAATGAGGAAAGGAGACCTGGGGTCAAGTCTCGGGACTAAATTTTACACTGCTGCTTGGTGGCAGGGTCAGGATTCGAACCCCCACCTCCCTGCCTCAGGGAAATCACTAAGATGGCCTGAGCCAGTGGTCGGCAAATTCATTAGCCAACAGAGCCAAACATCAACAGTATAACGATTGAAATTTCTTTTGAGAGTCAAAGACCGACTTCTGCGCACGGGCCACAAAGCTTCAATCACACTGTACATGCGCGCCCAAATGTGGTCTTTTGTGGAAGAGCCACACTCAAGGGGCCAAAGAGCCGCACGTAGCTTGCAAGTTGCAGTTTGCCGACCACTGGCCCTGAGCTATCAGCAATGGGCCTAGCTCTGTACTACGCCAGGAACTCCTCTCGCTGCTTCACATGTACGAATTCACTTCATCCCCATAAACCTGGCAGACTGGTGCTACTATTATCCCCACTTTACAGATGAGAATACGGGGGCAACCAACGTGCCTACAGCCAAAGCCCTAGAAAGAGAAAACAAAACCAGCAAAAGCAAGAGTAGAAAGTTGTGGCCGATGGCTGGGCTGGGGGAGCGTGAAAGCGGCCGCCTCACCGTCCGTCCAGGCCTCGTGGATGGAAGCCTTCTGCCGGAACTTCTCTGCCAGGTGGTCAAGCCTCTCCAGCCTCCGGATCTCGTTCAGCAGCCACTCCTCGTACCCCTTCTCCGCCTGCTCCAGGCAGCCCCAGGCGCTGTTGATGTCCTGCGGGGAGGGAAGGTGCACGGTCAGCCCGCAGCTGCCCCAAGCCTTCCAGGAGCCTCTCGCCCACCTTGGCCGTGTCTGGCCATCTCCACCCGCCCCCACGCATCCCCACTGGTATTTCCCTGGGCTCCTGGGCAGGGAATGGGGTCCGAGTCCACGTCGGCCACTCAGCTGTGCGGCGAAAGAGCCCAAGGCCTTCTGTGGCCCCAGGACCGACCTCCAACAGGTCTCTCCACGGTTCCGGATCGCTCAAGGGCTCTGGGAGCCTGCAGGGACCCTGACCTGGGCAACGAGTCTGAGGACAGTGACTTGCTGAACACAAACCCATAGCTCTTTAGACAGGGAACCAGCAACAGGACCGCCCGCTAGTGACCATGAAGCTGCTGGGCGAGGCAGCAATGGGCTGAACCTGGCCTGCAAGCCACTCGAATCCCTCACTGGGTCTCCACCCTGTGCCCGTGCCCGGGGCCTGGCTGCAGCTGCCCAAGGGGGTGGGGGTGGGGGGCACTTTTCCGAACTTGCACAGACCCTCCGGCCAGCACTGGTTCTGGTCACCCGAAAGCTGCTGACTCAGCCTGGAACCATGAAGGACCACAATTTCCCTAACAGTAGACACGTCAGGGGCCTTTGTCCTCGCTCCGATTTCCCTGGAATCCCGCCTCCTCCTAACGCTGTTTGCAGGTTTTGCCCTTTCCCGCTCCTGGCTTTCTGTGCCCAGGCCTTTTCGTTTACTCTCCATCTTAGAGGGCAAACACTCTACCCTGGTGAGTTTTTGAAGTTCCTTTTACATATGTCTCTGGCTTATACAACGTCTCCCCCGAGTCCTCCAGAGTACACAGAGAGAAATGACATCTAAAGTGACATCTATGTCATAATGACACAGAAATCTGTTAGTTTTTTTTAAAAAAGAGCAGTTTATTAAATAAAACATGCTTTAGGTTTCCCTTAAAGACTAAGAGAATCTTTCCCCCTTCCAATTTTTTAAGTGAATAATGGGGTCGTAAGATTATAGCTAATTTCTAGGTTCTGAATTTTGCTTATTTGTATCAGAAATAGCCTACCACAAAAATCTGTTACTTGTTTAAGGTAATAAATGTGGTGTTCTTTTAGGTGCTTAAACAAGATTCCATGGAAGTAAAAATTATCTTTATCAGGCCCTGGCCGGGTAGCTCAGTTGGTTAGAGCAGTGGTTGGCAAACTCATTAGTCAACAGAGCCAAATATCAACAGTACGACGATTGAAATTGCTTTTGAGAGCCTAAAACTGACTTCTGCGCATGGGCCACGAAGTTTCAATTGCACTGTACATGCGCGCCCAGCAAGTGGTATTTTGTGGAAGAGCCACACTCAAGGGGCCAAAGAGCTGCATGTGGCTCGAGAGCCGCAGTTGGCTGACCACTGGGTTAGAGCATCATCCCCATACGCCAAGGTTATGGGTTCAATCTCCAGTCAGGGCACATGCAAGAATCAACCAACGGATACAAAGTTAGTGGAACAACAAATCAATGTTTCTCTCTCAAATCAACCAACTAAAAAATTGAAAAAAAATTATCTCTCACTACTGAATTATGCCCCCTTTGGGACATTCTGTTTGCAAAGATGATTTTTGAGAGGTGGGAAGCTGGCGGTGCCCGGGAGTCTGGGGTGGATGTTAGGGTCTGGAAGGGCCAGTCTGGCCTGGAAAGGTCAGGAGCAAGAGGCTCCCCGGGGAGAGAAGCCGCCCACCTCTGGGTGCCGGTGGAGCCTGGCGGGTCACCTGGAGGAGCAATGTTTCCGGGGCAGGATATGCAGATCAGGCCCGGCTACAGAACCATGTGGGAGCAGCTCAGAGACGGAGGCTGATGGTAGGGGGGCGGCCGGGGGGAGGGGGGGAGGGAAGGGGAGGGGAGGGGAATGACCCCAAGCTGGCCCCCTGGCTCACCGAGACCATCCTGCCCTCGGAGGGCATGAAGGCGGGCCGGTTGCTGAGGCGCAGCTTGGTCTGCAGCGTGTTGAAGTTGATCTCCAGCTGGCACTTCTCCTGCACCTTGGGCGGCTTGTGCAGGCGCCGGTAGTCGCGGAAGTCCTCCAGCTTCTGCTGCATGGCCTGCATGGTGTTCTCGGGCGCCCGGTTCTCCAGCCACGGGATGGTGCGGCGGATCCACTCCAGCAGCTGGGGGCGGGTCAGGGCGTGGAGATGCAGGAGGGAGGGAGGGACGAGGGCCAGCGCCCCTCTCCTCCGAGTCCGTCCCCCCCCCCCACACACACACACACGCACACAGGAGGCGCTGGCAAGCGTCTCTCCCAACAGCACACTTTTCCCAACCTCCCCCCCCCCCCAGGCCACGCCCAGGCCACCGGGGCAGGTTCCAGGCCCTTCCCTCCGAGAACCTGGCCTTCGTGAAACCTGGCCACTGAGGTATATTAACCCCCAGCCGGCACCACAGCCTCCCTGCTCTGTCCAGGGAAGAACCGGACTAAGAGCAGGAGACTGACTTCCGGTTCTAGGTCTACTGCCTGGCCAGGCCTCAGCTTCCTCGTCTAACCCATGGGCAGGGGTAACAGCTGTTCCCTGAGGTCCTTGGTCAAGGCCTTCTAGAATGTGGTGCCTGACACAAGAGAACAACTGGCTCCTGGGGCGCGAGCAGGGTGTGGCCTGGGCTGTTTTCCTTGATGCGACGGAGGAGCAGTGGAGGTGGTGACAGGACATACACGGCTCCCAAACTAAATCACCTGAACAGTCCTGGGGGTTAAGGGTTATGGAGGGGGTGACCAAGGCCCTGGAGGCTATGTGACTTGCCAAGGTCACAGCTGGAATGGTGAGCAGTGACCACACCCAGGCACTGGGGGCCCAGAACCTGGGGTCCTACTAGGCTGGAGAGCCGATCCACCAAGGGGCAGGGCTGAGCTGTTCAGAAAGCTGCATGCTTTTAAGGAGAAGCAGGTGCAACCTTACAACTCAAGTGTGGTCAAAGGCAGAAGAGCAGACCCAGCCCTGCCCCTTCCTGTCCCCTGGGTGGGCCCAGCCACGAAGCCAGCCTGAGCCGGAAACCATCCACCCGCAGCCCATACCCCCAGTACCAGACCTGCTCCTCTGCCAGCTTAAGTGACACTCACAGAACAGACACCAGCTGCAGAGCCTCTGAGACCCCCTTGGCTCAAGTCTCACGTGGCAAGTGAGAAAACCAAGACCCACAGAGGTGAAGGGACTGCCCAGGCTCACTGTTGGAAAAGCCGGGGACTGACTCTCTCTCTCTAAAGCCCAGAGATTGGCACCTGAGCCCCTGTCTGCTTTTGGGAGAACAAAGAGGAGCCCTCACTTCCCTGGGTCAACTGTGCTGGGGTCACGGGCCACACCCAGCCTGGGACTGTGCTCTGGGATGGATTTGAAGGTACAGGTTCTGGGGCTCCCTTCTCCCTTGGGGTGGGGTGGCAGGCCTTGCTGGGGCCAGAGAACCCATGGGTACCCACATCGCTGGCCAGCTTCTCGTAGTCTTCCATGAGCTGTTCATTCTCCTGGTTCACGGCCAGCACCTTGCAGATACGATTGGCTGCTGTCTCCGCCTGGCAAGAGGACAAAGGGGCACGGGTCAGCCACTAGGAGCACCCAGGAGGCACAGGCGCAGACAATGCCCCTCCACCCTGCCAGCTCCCGAGACTTCAAGTTCACCACCGCACCCCTCCTCGCCATCCTCTCTGCCAGCCCAGGCTCAGCCCCGTGGGTCGAGGATGCTGGATAGAGGTCCTGGTGGCTGAACAAGGTCCCGGAGAAGGGCCTGAGTTTGAGACCCAACAAACCCACTGACGAATACATTCAGAAGGCTCAGGTCAGGTGGCGAGGTGATCACATCCATCCTGGAATTCCAAGTGGAGGCCCTGGATCCCCAGGCTCAGGATCCCCGGCTGGATTTGCCAGGATCTTGGAGAGGCAGGAAGTCCAACCGGGGAGCCCCGGAGGAAGAGCGGACTGAGAAGGCCCGGGCCTCCCAAAGTCCCCACAGTATCTCCCAAGGCTCCTGGCCCGAAGTTCAAAGCGCTTTCGCCCAAACAGAAGGACCCACTGCTGCACGAAACGCAGGGCTTCGGATCAGCCCGGCCTGAGCAGGACGCCCAGAAGTAGGCATGGCACCCCTGGGAAGCCGAGCACACACCGCACTGACAGCTGGGCGCGCAGACACCCTGTGGGCTCAGCAGCCAGAGGAGCGAAAGGGGCCCGAATGGCAACCGCACCCAAAGGCCCAGGAACCCCAGGGAGACGCCGCCTCCTCCGGCCGTGCGGGGCACTGTGCACCTGACACGGGCAGAGCCAGGCGCTCCTAATACGCCTCCCTCAGGAGACGGTTTTAACTCAGCTGTGTTCTTGTGCAAAGGAGGGGAACTCAGAGCTTTTGGGGGGCCCTGGGATGGAAGGAAGACAGCCTGTGAGAAGATGATAAGCATCTTGGGGCCCCGGGGAAGTGTGACCCTGCTGATGGGTGACAAAGGCTTAAGGGTTGTAGAAAGAGGGGCCCGCACGGCTGATGGATGAATAAGACAAAACGGGTTTCGTTGCAGCCAGACAGCCTGAGGCTGGGCGTAAGGAAGAGCTTCCTGAGAAGGAGGAAGGCATTAGAATTGGGATGGGATGACTAAGAACATGTAAATGCTTTTTCCTTGCAGAATTTCTGAAATAGGACATACACCCACTAAACCATATGACTTACAGGGGACCAAGCTGGGATGTGTGTGTGAGGGGGGCAGAGTGAGATCATCACAAATGTCCTTTCAAGCTCAAAGTCGAGACTGTACCCCTCCAGGGCGAACCGTCAGACCGGGGGGTGGGGGGGGGGGTGTTTCCTCCAGGAGGGAATGGTCAGAGGGGGAGCTAAGGGCCCTCTGGTCTCAAGAAAATGAGGGAGGAAAAGAAGAAGAAACTAAGGGCAGGAGTCACATCCTAGACCCTCCTCCCCTGCTCCCCACCCAACTCTGTGCTAGAAACGGCACTTCGCTCACAGAACTCCCGTTTGGTAGTCTTTCCTTTGGAGGAACAAGTAACCCTGGGGAATCCCAAGAGCTGACAAAGAGGGAGATTCCTTTCTGCAGTCTGTCCCTGAAGATGGGGGCCCCGGGGACCCCTGTGAGGCAGAGGGTCCCGGGAACCAGGCTGGCATGCCCACTGGCTGGAGGGCCAGGGCAGGCGACCCGAGGGAGGCCTTCCTCGCCTTGGTGCTGATGTGTGGAACTCGGGGTAGCTACACAGACCCCTGCTCAACGTGCTGACCAAGCAGGAAAGGAAGAATCGGGGGTGAGGAGGACCACCCATCACAGGCAAACAGCAGCTGCCGCTGTGCTATTTCAGGAATAAAGCTCCTCCTCAACCTCAAATCCCCCTCATTCATCTTGAAATCCTGGGCTCCCAAGTTATAAACATCACGTGTCAGTTTATCACACGGGCAGACTGAGTGATGCCTGCATTTGTGGGGTTTGGGGAAACAGGGCCTAGGACCTCGGGAGCCTGGCCCATCCCTCAGAGCCCATTGGCAATTTCGGAGTCCAAGGGGGGATCCTTTTGGACGCGGTCTGGGGGAGTTCCCATGTGGGCCTCCTGGGGACTTTTTACAAAGACCCAAGCCCTCCTCTCAGCCTGCCCCATCCCAGGCTGGCCTCGCCAGGAGAGGCAGACCAAGAAAACCCATGGTCATAACCAGTAAGTCTGCCTTTGGAAACAAAGCATGGACATCATGGAACAAAAAAAAGGCCTTTGGTCTCCCCCTTGAGGGACAGCCTGCCCCTCCCCCATCCCCTGCCACCAGGAAGCAGGCTGGAATCCAGATTGGACTTTAGAAAACATGACAGGCACAGTCTTCAAACTCTGACCCTCCCTCGCTCTCCCTGCTCAATTCCTCCCCCACAAGCAGGCAGGCAGCCCTATAGGAGCCTGCTGGGTGATGGCTTACACCTGCTCGCACTGGGTCCCTGTGTAGAGAGGGGTTCCCTCACCCACCCTCCCAGCCCAGGAAGTCAGAGAGACCAGCCCGGGAAGAGAGACTTGGTAAGGCCTCCAGGGCTAACCCTGGAGTGAAAGGCAGGAGAAGACTCCTGAGGGTGGGACCTGGGCCTCCCCGCAACGTCCTGCTTTCCTCTCCCGTGGCTTCAGGAACCCTGGGCGGGAACTCAGGACGGGGGCACCCAGCACCACCACGTCTGTAAGAGCCTGCGCTCGGTCAGAAGCCCAAAGGAGAGATCTGTTCCGGGGAAGAATGACTCGCCCCCTGAGGAACCCGGAAACTGAAGCAGCCCCCGTGTCATGGCTTGGGGCTCAGAGAGGGTGGAACCCAGGAGCAGAACGCTCAGCTCTTCCAGATGGGGACAGAAAGGATGCAGCACAGGCCCCACTGGCTGAGAGTATCTGAGAGGAACAGCCCGACTGAAGGGCCGAAGGAAGAGGCTGGTGGAAATCGGTGTTCACCTTTCCTGGTTTCTATCTTTTTCAGGGACCCACTCGAAGCTGCACTACCTTCTCTATCACAGTCCTACGTTTGGTTTTACGCTCGAGTCATTTCTTTAAAAGCACGGACCGTGATTCCCGGAGTTTGGAGAGATCCCAAATGACAGTGCCAGCTGGCCCCAGCCAACGCACAGCTCTGAGACCAGCTACTCCGACGGCAGCGCCACTCCAGCTGCCACAGGCAGAGTCTGGAGAGGCCTCGTCATTGAGGACGGTGACATCAAACCATGTGGCCAGATGACACCCGACCCGCGGCCCACAGATTCCCACGAATGCCACAAAGACCTCCTCCGTGACCTTCTCAGTCCGTCATTTCCCAAATCTAACTAGAATTGCCTACTTCCTTCCTCCCGAGTCAGCGCCCCGCCCCGGTGTCCTGCCAGGGAGTCCCCCAGACCGAGGTGAGCTGGCCCCACAGCAGCTCAGCCCTGTCCCCACTGCGGTCCCTGCTCCAGCAGTGGGACGGGACCCAGACCAGCACTAACGTGCTGCTCTCCTCTTGCAGGCTGCCCTTCCCACCCTCCCTGAGCCTTTCGCTCGAGGGCTCCTATCCGACCCTTAAGGCTCAAGCTCAAGTGTTTCCTGCTCCACAGTCCCGGTCCCGCAGCCCCGCACCCGCCCTCCCCCGCAGGTCTGCAGCCGAGCGAGCGGCGCACTGGCTACACAGCAGCCATCCTGCCTCCTTCCATGAAGGGTTTTCCCAGATGGGCCATGAATTCCTTCAGGGCAGTTGGGGGTTTCTTCCCCCAGAAGATCCACAACAGCAAATAAAGCAACCAACTGGCAAAGAGAGGATGCAGACGGCACCTCCTAATCGCATCCAGAAACACCTACAGCTCGAGCCTGAAAGGGGAGTTTCTCAGAGACTGTTCCCGCTGGGCCACGACCGTGAACTTTAAAAGCTTTACAATCGGCGTCCACAGAATCTGCGTGTTGCCTGCTCATTCTAAAACCCCCTGCAGGGAAGAGGAGAGCTGAGGAAGAATTAGAACCACAACCAATGGTTCAAACTGAAGCTGGTCCTCATCTGACTAGAAAAACTTATCACGCACACTTGCATGCCACTCACCTATGTTGGGTACACGTACTGCTACCTCTGCACACACGTGTACACACACGTGCAGGCATGCATTAGACCCTCTGCCTTTCTAGTTCCACTGTCCAAGGCTTGACAAGAGAAAGACAGGGGAGGGGAGAGAGGGCACCGGGCACGGGTTTCGGCACATTTCCCCACCTCGGCTCCAGACGCGAAGGAGACAAGCACACACAAGGGTGTGTGTCTGAAGGACTTCTCCTTCCTCCGCAGGAGAGAGGAAGGACCCCCACCCCCCTGCCATGGCCTGCTCAGCTCCAAGCAGCTGCCTGAACCTTGCAGGTGGTGAGGGGCAACACTGGGTGAGGCCCTGACCCAGGACGTGAGAGGAACACCCTCCCTCCCCTCACTGCCACTTCCCTCCACCGAGCTGGGGGTCTTATCCTCCGATGTGGACAAAGGGAGCATGAAATGGTTGCAACAGAGATGAGTGAGAGGAAGAGGGCGTGGGGGTAGGTGGTGTAAGACTTGGGAGGGAGAAAAGCAGGCACACACACACATACACACACACACACACACACTCCTCCCAAGCATTATCACAGCCAGGACACAGGGAAGGTTCTGACAGGGAAGGCCAGTGTCAACTGGCACAAAGCCCGGGACAGAACCCCTGGAGGAGGAAAGAGGAAGGAGCCCTGGACAAGAGCAGCCAGCCTGTCTGTGGTTATCAGGGTGGGGGTCCCCCGAGGCACCCAGATGGATGCTGCTCACATCCCGGCTAAAAGGTGGGGGGTCCGAGAGAGAGAGCAGCAGCAGCAGAGGTGGAACAAAGAGAAAGAAAGCGAGAAGCAGGCCAGAGGAGAGGCTGCCAGGGCTGGGCCTCCTGGGAGGGCCCGGGCACCTAGGAGGGCGCCTCCATCTCCGGCAGCGCCAGTGAGGCCTGGAAGGAAGGGGAGGGGCCGTGGGGCCCACCCAGGCCAGGGAGGGATGGTGCCTCTGTGTAATTTCTTAAAGGCTCCTCTTCCTCAAGGCACCTGAGCTGAAACACGGTCACATGGACTATGTGAGAAGGCATTTTTTTACCGCCGTTGGGGGGATTCTAGTGATGCGCATTGCAACCTGCGTTGTCTACGGTGCACACAGGGCCCTCTCGTGCGTGAGCAGCCTGCCCTGCTGTCCGAGCGGGCCTGGGGGGAAGGGTCAGGCAGGGCTCTGTGCCTCCGGCCTGGACACCAGGGAGAAGGCAGGAAGGCTTCTGGCTGCTCTGGCCGCTGGACTGTTGGAGAGGATGGTCAGGCCTCAGTGGGGAGGAGGGAGAGAGACATAGGGGACGTAGGGGTACGGACAGGAAGCAGAGCCAAGAGTTGTGCTGCTGGGATAAGGGCTCTTGTCGAGGGAAGGAGCTGAAACCACAGGCTTCCCTCCGGGCTGTGACGCCCACTGTGCCCAGCGGGTAGGGACAGGGATGCAGGCGGCCATCAGAGCCTCCGGAATCTTCAAGTGTCCTGGCCAAGGTTCAGAGCGCGCCCCGCCCCGTGACGCTGTGCCCGGGGTACCGGAGGACGGAGCGCAGGTGAGACCGAGGGAGAGCTCACCTTCTGCGCGCCCGAGAAGGCGCGGCAGTGACATGAAACATTAGGTCACATGGCCTTCCCAGCCCGCCTTAGCGTGCCCACACATCTGCACAGAGAAGGAGAAGAGGTTGAGGAGGCAGTGGGCGGCAGCAGCAGCAGCAGCACAGAACACACCCCATCAGCATGGGGGACAGAGAGAACACCAGACGGACAGACAGACAAACAGGAGTGAGGGAATGGCAGAGAGAGGGGAAATGAGATGGAAGGAGGAGAAGGGGCACGGGGAGGGGAGAGCAAGGCTGAGACAGGGTGGGAGAGAGAGCATGGGGGCAGACTGGGCAGAGGGAGGCGGTGGGGGGAGCACCCCGGTCATGCATGTCAGGACGGGTCACTTAGCCACCGTGTGAGGATGAGGAATTTGCCGGGGCACGTGACAAGTCCACGGTCCAACGCCATGCAGGCCACGCCTGTGGTCCCGTGTCCACGGCGACCTGGATGCTGTGCTCCCGGGTCCTGCCTGGGAGGGGCCTGGGAGAGGGCAGCTGCTGCTGACTGAGCGTGGCCGGGGGAACATGCATGTCTCCCCCGTCTGTGCGTGAACGATGCTCCTCCGTGTGGGGCCTGGTGCAGTGCAGAGCGGGCACCGCGGGACTTTAGCCTCAGGCCTCTCGGAGCCACGTTGGGCCAGGACACTCGAAGGGGCTCACAGCTGCCCACCCCTCCGTCTTCCCTCCGAGGGGCTGTGCTTATGTGCAGGAACGCAGTGCAGAGTGCCCCAGCATGGGGGTCCCCGGCAGGGTACAGGAGGAAGCACCGAAACCCAAGGGGCTGGGAACAGACCTGCCAAATCGTGTCCACGCAGGAGGAAGGTGGGGGCTTCCTGGCACCTTTGCCAACAGGCCAGTGAGGACAGGAGGCCCCTCCCCGGGTCTGCCTCCCAGGGGAAGCCCTGCTCCCACCGAGGTGGGCCCGGAGGGCGTGCGGCCCACTGAGCCTTCCAGCGGCCCTGCCTGCTGTCTGGGCCCCAAAAGGTGAGCTCTCGCCCCGTGTTCTCAGAGAAGCAGAGGGAGATGAGGGCACAGGTGCAGGGAGGGAGGGGGAGAGCAAGAACACAGCACGTCTGCACCGGGGGCTAACTCTACCAACGAGACGGCCCGTCCTGACCCTGTGGCCAGGGAGAGGTGGGGGTGGGCGAGAGGGTGCGGCTCGGGGTCTGGCATGAGGTGTGCTGGGCGAGGAAGGAACAGGGGCCTCGGATACCTTCTGGGCACCAGAGAAGGCGTGGTAGAAGCTGGACACGTAAGTCATGATGGCCTTCTCATCCGGTCGGGCAGTCCCCACGATGTCTGTCAAGAAAAACCTGGACTTAGGGCCAGAGCCAGCCAGTGCACACGAGGTCCACCTCCCACGGGATGCTCGCTGAGCCACCAGGTCTTCTGGCCGAGATGCTGAGCCGGGATCTCGCCAGCTTCCGGCATCGGCTTCCACTCACGGGAACACGAACGGCCGAGGGATGAAACTGGGCCCCGAGGAAGCAGGCAGCGAACCCGAGGGAGAAACCTGACAGGGGACAGCTGGCCCGGCTGCGGCAAGTTCAGGGGCAGAGATACAAGGGGTAGGAGGGAGGATGGAAGTGCTACAGACTAGAAAAGGCATTAGAAATGGGATAACTACAATAATTGCCATGTGCAGACCCTGGTTGGATCCTCATTTAAATAAACCAACTCTAAAAAGAGACGATGGGCCCTAACCAGTTTGGCTCAGTGGATAGAGCATTGGCCTCTGGACTGAAGGGTCCCAGGTTCAATTCCAGTCAAGGGCATGTGCCTTGGTTTCGGGCACATCCCCAATGGGGGATGTGCAGGAGGCAGCTGATCGATGTTTCTCTCTCACCGATGTTTTTAACTCTCTATCCCTCTCCCTTCCTCTCTGTAATAAAAAATCAATAAAATATATTAAAAAATAAAAATAAAAAGAGACGACGGGGAAAGTGAATTGTGAGCTGCATAGTGGAGGAAGGAATCCGGCAATGGGAAGGTGCGAACGCTGCCTAAGAAAACAGCCACCTGTTAAAGGTCTGCAGTCTGAAGTGTGTAGCAATGAAGTACTTGTGAAGTCTGGCATTTGCTTTAAAACACGTCGACAAAGAGAACAAAAAGGGAAAAGAAAAAAATAAAACAAAATCTCGGGAATTGTTCTGTCTGGGTGACAGGTGTGTGGAAGTTCACTGTATTTTCTCTGCTGTTGTATGCATTTGAAAATGGCCCCCCACACAGACAGATTCTGCTACAAACCAGCACATCTCCCGTCTGGTCTCTGAAAGGGCCATTCATCTTCCCAAAGTCACTTGCTTTTCCATATGTGTCTGATCTTCCCCCACCTTCCCTTACAAAGTTATGTGTGCATGCAGACCACCTGCCTGGGTTACTCTGTGCGTGCGTGTGCATGTGTGTGTGCATGTGTGTGCATGAATGTGTGTGTGTGTGTAATGCACGTGTTAATAAACTTGCTTGCTTTTCTCTTGTTCATCTCAGTGTCCATCTAATCGACACGGCCCACGCCGGAGAAGTTAGGAAGGCAGAGGGGAAAGGTATTTTCCCTCCCCTACAGCAAAAGAATGCCACGCTGCACACGGCACCCGCTCCCTGACTCCAAAACAGAGATGAGAACCATCCTCAGACCTTTGACGAAGAAACAGCCTTCGGCACCAGCTGTCCCCTCTTCCTCCAAACCTCAGGGAACTGTGGGGTCCCCGACACTCAGGTGACCCCCTTAGGCCAGGCCTTCTCCCTTCCCACCTCGGGCTGCTGGTCCCCCACCCCCCCGCCTTGGCCATGGGGTGCAGGTGGGAAAAGCGGTGGAGGTCCAGACAGACAGAAAGTGCCTTTACCTTCAGCATCCAGCATCTTGGGGATGTCCAGATACTTCTCTGCCACGTCGAAGGCCGTGTTCAGATTTGTGAGGGGGTCGTCCTAGAGCGAGAAGGGAAGCTTAGACAGTGAGAGGTTTGACAGGATGCCGGCAACCCAAACAGGCGTAACCACAAACTCTTGGGGCAGAGGGGACTCGTACTGCCCTGCCCACAGTAGGTCAGGAGCCAGCTCTGGGTGTGAATGCTGGCCTCACCGGCTAGGGTGTTAAAACATCATCTTTTGCCCTGGCCGGTGTTGCTCAATGGTTAGAAAATCGTCCTGCAAACTGAAGGGTCACAGGTTGGATTCCTGGTCAAGGGCACATGACTGGGTTGCAGGTTCGATCCCCAGCCCCACTTGGGGCGCATGCAGGAGGCAACCAATCTCTCTCTCTCTCTCTCTCTCTCTCTCTCTTCATCCTCTCCCTCTCTTCTACTCTCCCTAAAAAATCAATGGAAAAAATATCCTCAGTGAAGATTAACAACAAAAATGTCATCTTTCCTTCGCAAGCCTTAGTTTGTCAGAGAAACGGGGGGTAAGAATCTTGGCCTGCAGCCTAAGGAAGAACTGCTAGGTGTGAGTGTGAGAGAAGGCATTGGCCCGGGTGCCATCTGTCTCGGCTTCCAGTTTCAGCTTGGCCACCAGGGAGCGGGACTGGAAACCCGACCTCAGTTTCCCCGCCTGTTACTGAGGAGTCGGACTAGGAGCTCCCATGCCGCGGCCCACGAAATCCTGGGGCTCCCTCAAATAGCCACAGCCTCCTGACTAATTTGATTTCCGCTACTTTCTCAAGAACACTGATTTGGGATTGGCGAGGATGTGGAGGAATCGAACTCTTATGCCCCACCGGTGGGGCTGCAAGATGGTGCAGCTGCCGTGGAAAAGCATGTGGTGGTTCTTCAAAAAGCTGAGCACCGAGTCACCATAGGATTCCACTGTGCCAGAGGCCAAGAGCTCTGGGGACGGAGGGGGTGATGGCTGCACGCCAATGCGAACGTACTGAACGCCGCTGAACTGGACACTTAAAAACAGGTACAGCCCTAACTGGTTTGGCTCTGTGGATAGAGTGTCGGCCTGCAGACTCAAGGGTCCCAGGTTTGATTCCAGTCAAGGGCATGTACCTTGGTTGCGGGCACATCCTCAGTTGGGGGGTGTGCAGGAGGCAGCTGACTGATGTTTCTCTCTCATCGATGTTTCTAACTCTCTATCTCTCTACCTTCCTCTCTGTAAAAAAATCAATAAAATATATTTTTTAAAAACAAAAAAAAACCCAGGTACAATGGCTGGCCAGCGTGGCTCAATGGCTGAACGTCAACATACGAACCAGGAGGTCTCAGTTGGATTCCCAGTCAGGGCACATGCCCGGGCTGTGGGCTCCATCCCCAGTGGGAGGAGTGCAGGAGGCAGCTGATCAGTGATTCTCTCTCATCATTGACATTTTTTATCTCTCCTCTCTCCCTTCCTTCCTCTGAAATCAATAAAAATATATTTTAAGAAACAGTTGCAATGGTAATTTTTGTTATATATACTTCACTACAATGTAAAAAAAAAAAAATGTTTTTATGTGGAAGAAAACCCACAACTTGGGGGGCAGGGGAGATCCTTGTAGGACCTCCCACCCTCTTCCTGGTTCCCCAGAATAGTAATCTAAAGCAAGCTGGTTTTGTCATCCCGGGACCCAGTTCTCCCCAGTGCCGAGGTGAGACGCACAGGGAGCAGAGAAGTGAACACATTCCTCTGAGATGCTTTCAGGAAGAAACTGCTCAAAACACAGAAGGTGGAGCTCTTCTGGGAAAGTCTCCAACCGCTTCCAGAGTGAAACAGAACCCTGCCAAGCTGGGAAGGTCATTTCCGCCCAGGGCCTCAGGCAGGCTCAGGCCAGGGTGCACATCCGCCTGCCCCACTCAGTGCCCAGGCTCTGCCAGGCCCCTCGCCCACCGAAGGTGGGTGCAGGAAGGAAGAGCCTCCTGGCCGGAGCCCCTCCACTCCCCCATACCATCACGAAAAGTTCCATGATTCAGTGGGCACAGCTCTGTGCTAGGATGTGGGCTGGATTGTATTGATGCTTCTGGATTAAAGAAACGGGGGGAAATGAAAAGACACAGAGAAGGACAGAGAGAGGGGCCAGAGCTGGCCGTGTATCAGATAAAGGCCATGGGACTGGAGGTGCCTGGAGCCAATGGAGTAGGGGAGGGTAAGCGTGGTCCCGTTTTATTCGGGGGCAGGAACAGCTGTGGATGAACCGGCTGCTGCCACCCCAGCACACCCACAAAGGGACACAGACACATGTACACCTGCCACAAAAATGCAGCAGCAGAGCAGTGAGGAGGCATCTGACGACGCCTTTAAAAGACAAAATCGCTACCTTCAGGATTTCTGGCCTCCGCCTGTTGGTCTGGCCCGATAGCTTTCAGCTGGCTCGAGGTGTTTTTTCAACTGACATTTTTATTATTTTTTTAAAATATATTTTTATTGATTTCAGAGAGGGAGGAAGGGGGAGAGAGAGACAGAAACATCAACGATGAGAGAATCATGGACCAGCTGCCTCCAGCACGCTCCACACTGGGGATTGAGCCCACAACCTGGGCATGTGCCCCAACCAGGATTTGAACCGTGACCTCCCGGTTCATAGGTCAACGCTCAGCCACTGAGCTATGTTGGCTGGGCCCTTCCTATCCCCCAAGACACCAGCTTGGGAGGGCTGCCCGGGGTGCGTACACCTGGGCGCAGCCACACGCTGTGCCAGGAGCAGCCACTCTCCTTCAGGGGTGGCCCATCCAGGTGGAAAGGGTCCCAACCTCGAGCTTCAGGCCATACTTGGGCTGCCCAGAGGGTTGGGAATCTGCCCCTTTCCTCTCTCCAAACCAGTGGTTCTCAACCTTCCCAATGCCGCGATCCTTTAATACGGTTCCTCATGTTGTGGTGATGCCCAACCATAAAATTATTTTTGTTGGTACTTCATAACTATAATTTTGCTACTGTTATGAATCATTATGTAAATATCTGTTTTCCGATGGTCTTAGGCGACCCTGCTAGCGGTTCTCAACCTCTGGAACCACTGCTCCAAACCCTTCTGGCAGCTCCCTCCCCACACCCTGAGACACAGGGCCTGATGCCACCAGGCACGGCCAGGCTCGCCCGGCACTGAGCAGCAGCAGCAGCAGCAGGGCCCCCGCAGGGCGCAGGGAGGGTGGGGGTCTTTGCTGGACACTGCACTCTCCTGTGTCAGGGAAATACAGCACCCAGCTCAGTGGTTGAGTGTCCAACTGTGAACCAAGAGGTCACGGTTTGATTCCTGGTGAGGGCACATGCCCGGATTGGGGGCTCAGTCCCCCAGTAGGTGGCATGGCAAGAGGCAATCAATGATTCTCTCTCATCATTGATGTTTCTACCTCTCTCTCGCTCTCGCTCTCTCTCTCTCCCTTCCTCTCTGAAAAAAAAGGAAGGAAGGAAGGAAGGAAGGAAGGAAGGAAGGAAGGAAGGAAGGAAGGAAGGAAGGAAGAAAATACAAGAATGGTCATTCCTAGGAGCTGCCTTGCCAAGAGACTCAAGTGCAGACTGTCAACCCGAGCTCCAGGTCACCAACTGGGGGCACAGGGAGGGCTCCAGGGTGGCCTTTCCCAGGATGCCTGTGCCATATGGGCGAGGCGCAGGATGGACTGAGAGGGAAGATGGGGTAAGTAGTCTCCAAGGTCTAGGCCAGCATCCTTTTACCAGCCCAGACACTAAGAACCACCACGAGGCTATAGACACAACTCCCAGATCCTGGTCTCCTCCCCCACCCTTCCCCCATCCTCCCTCTCTGCCTCCCCTCCAACCCCCTACCCCCCCTACCCCCCCCCACACACACACAGACTCAAGAAAATCCTGCAGCCACACCTCAGGATTGAGGGAGACCAAACCCATCGTGGGAACTGCCCAGGGCTGCACAGTGAGTCTCGGACACGGCTCAGCTACGAGGCCCGAAGAACGCGCAGTATTTTAAATCATGAAACTAACAGCTCCACCTTATCAAACCCGGGAAATGGGAGGGGGAAACGCCACTGACGATTCCACCGCCCTCACAAACTGCTGCGGTGGCTCTCGTCCTTTCCTTGTGGGCTGTGCGTGTGGGCACGCACACACATGCTGGGCACATATGGTCCTGAGGGAGCCCTAGCGGTGGAGGTGTTTTCCTCTTACTCCTCAACAGGCTGTCTTCTTGGCTGATCTAAGGAGACAGACACCTGCACGCTGGACCCCCGGCTCTCAGAACAGGGTCGCAGCTCTGCCCAGTCCTGCCCACTGGGACCCGCGGCCGGGAGCTGCAGTGGGCGGGCAGCGGGGGAGCACACGTACCTTCCGCAGCTTCCCGTAGTCGATCAGCTCAGGCCGGTGTCGGTGGATCAAGGCACAGAAGCCAAGGCCATCCTTCCAGCTGCCCGGGGAGAGAAGGGGGGGAGCTGGTGAGTGTGAGAGTACGTGTGTGTGAGTGTGTGTGTGTGTGTGTGTGTGCGTGTGTGTGTGTTTGTGTGTGTGTAGGTGGGAACACTAACTATGGGGAAAGCAGGACCTCCTTTTCCCGCAGGTGGACACACGGCCCTTCAGACCAGGAGCCAGAGGCTCTAGAGAGGATGGGCAGGAGCATTCCTATCCACCAGCACCCCAGGCGCCAGGGTTAAGACTCTAGGGGGCTTGGCACATTGAGATGCACCTGCCACATCCCCTACACCAAGGCCACGGCCTGTCTGCTCTGTCCCAGAACCCGCAGCGGCCCCAGCACAACCAAAGGCGAATGAGGCGGTAGCTGCGTCCAGGCAGCGCCAGCAGGGATGGGGGGCACTGAAGCGCCAGCAGGACTCCCTTCCCCCGAAAAGTGACCTCTTCCCCAGGGGCCTCTGCTCTGGTCTAGAGCTGAGACCGACCTATCCACGGCGGCCTGCAGGCCTCGGGGGCAAGGCCTCGGTTCTGTAGGACACCCCCCCCCCCCCCCCCGGCTCCCGGCCACTCACCTGATGTGGAAGTTCTGGATGTTGACGTTTTTGTAAGGGGCTGTCTTCCTCTGGCACCACAAGAGCAGCCCTTCCTTCGCCGAAGTCTCTGTGGAAGGGCAAGGCGGGCAGAGAGGTCAGGGGCTGGCTCAGTGGCGGGAGGGTTGCCGACTCGCGGGAAGCCCCATCGTGACGGCAGGGTCCCGGCTCCTTCACATAGAGGGTTCCCACAAAGACCCCTAGATTCCAACCCTGCTGCTGACAAAGGCCGAGGAGTTATTTGCCATAGAAGCCGGCTAGGAAGCTGTGCAGAGCGAGCTGCAGCACGCACCGAAATGCTGAGATGATGGCCTATCTCCCTGTCACTCCCTTTTATCCAAGAAATGGTAACGCCACAAAACAAGTGGGCAACCAACTGGTCTACGAAATCTAAAATTCAAGAATCTCCAGACAGGAGCGTGTGCCATATGGAAAGAAAGGATTGGGACTCCTATTGATATTGAGTGTTTATCTAAAAAGTAAGGCCTCCTTATATTAAATGCACGGATCAACTCTGTTGGTGTATGTGAAGCAAACGCATGCCTATCAGCGAAGGCAAAAAGGTAGGTATTGGAGGGGATCCAGGAGCTCCCTGAACAGGAGGGCTGCCAACCACACTGCCCCCATGTGTCCACCTCTGTGAATTGCAGGTTACAGCACTGAGTGAAGTGGCTTCCTGGATGACCTCATTGACTTTCAACTCACAACATTTTAAAATGATGTTAAACGATTCCTACCAAGAAAATATAATAATTCAAGCGCAAACAACTTAAAAAATCAGCAAAGCTAATGTTTCTACTCTCAGTTCAAGTTCTTTGTCAGCAACAAGATTAAAATAATAACTGTTTAATAGGAGCTGACAACAAGTCTGCCCAAAAAAAATCAAACTCACCAAGGCTACTTGAAAAATGAATTGGTATTTGCCATCACTAACAAGAACCAGGCTCTAAGTGACTGCTGAGGGCATCTTTTAACCACTTCCACCCTAAATACCAAGTATTTATAAACCAAACTTAGATCCTCACATCGCTGTGTCACTGCCAAGCCAAGATTTCCGTAACAAAGCAAATTAGTCCACGCTGTTCTCATTAAAATGTTACATTAAAAATCTTTTAAAGATTTCTTTAAAGTTAATTTAAAATACTATCTCCATCTTATTTTTGTGTGTATTTTGTAATATGCTTGGAAATACATAAACATAAATTATGACAAAATAAACACATATCTCAGCTCAAAAGTTGCTGGAATGTAGAATCAAAAGTTTAGAGATCACCCTAGCCGGTTTGGCTCAGTCAATAGAGCATTGGCTGTGAAATGAAAGGTCCCAGGTTCTATTCCAGTCGAGGGCACATACCTGGGTTGTGGGCTCGATCCCCCATTGGGGACTTGCAGGAGGCAGCCAATCCATGATTCTCTCTCATCATGATGTTTCTATCTCTCTCTCCCTCTTCCTTCCTCTCTGAAATCAATAAAAATATATTATTAAAAGAAAAGTTTAGAGCCAAAACCGGTTTGGCTCAGTGGAGAGAGCATCGGCCTGTGGACTGAAAGGTCCGGGTTCAATTCTGGTCAAGGGCATGTACCTTGGTTGCGGGCACATCCCCAGTAGGACGTGTGCAGGAGGCAGCTGATCGATGATTCTCTTTCATCGATGTTTCCAACTCTCTATCCCTCTCTCTTCCTCTCTGTAAAAAAAACAAAAAAAAAACAAAAAAAAAACAATAATATATGTGTGTATATATATATATATTTTTTTTAATTAATTTATTTTTTTTTTTTAAAGAATGTTAAAAAAAAAAAAGTTTAGAGATCACTGACCTGTAGTGGCCCCTTGCAGATTTACAAAGTGGCCACCAGAGGGTGTTATGGGAGCAAAGTGGAAGACGTGGGATCCTCTCCCCAGCAGGCAGGCCCTCCTGGCTGCTAGTCCCCTACTTTTTCAAGATTTAAAATCCAAGAGCCAGGCGGGGTTCCCAATGCCCTTCCCCAAAGCAACCTCAGGCTTTCTCCAAGTGGGGCGTTTCCCTGGCGCCAACACTCCTGAGGGAACCAGCACCTCCAACAGTTCTCCTCTAGGGACTAGGAGGGAGGACAGACACTAGAAATGGGTCAGAAGCTCAGGGTGTGGCCCGGGATCAGGCTCCCATGCCCAGACCAGAGAGCCCTTGAGGCTGAGCCGGAGGGGGGCTTGGAGTAACCATGGAAGTCCGAGAAGACCTACCTTCCACGGAGATGTCCTGGATGGCAAAGCGGAGGATGATGGTCCAGATCATGCCCAGGGTCATTTTCGCGTTCCCATCCACGATTTCTACAAAAACAGCAGCAGGATGGGTCGTGCAGGGGAGGGGCAGAGTTAGCATTCCCCGAGAGCCCACGTGGCTCTGTGCACCAGGTAGCGACTGAAAGACCACACTGTTCCCTTCTGGAGGGAAGTCCGTGTGTTTTTTAAAGTTAGTGCAATTGCGTTTCACAGGTGGCATGACCTGGGGGAGTCGCAGAGGCACAAGGTGGTAGACTAGGGGTGTCCTGGGGGTACAAGGTGAGTGTGGTCAGTTCTACAGGGTACAACAGAAAAGGGGGCGACTTAAACCCGAGGGTGTCCAAGAGCCTGACAGAGAGCGGAGGGTCTCTGAGCCACCACAGATGCCCTGGCAGCTCTGAGCTAAGGGCCTCTGGGCACAGCATCATGCCAGTGCAGGCCCCGGAAAGCACTAACTAAGGTTTGCACACTGCCATCCTGAAGGCTCCACTAACTCACACATCACCCGCACCGTGCCATCAACTGGGTATTTTTTAAGGAAAAGGAAAACTCAGACCTCTCCCAGACCGTAACGAGATGCCCCCTAAATTCAGTCTAAGCAGCACTTTTTCAACTTTCCAAATCATGCTGTAACTCCGATGAAGTAATATTTCCTGGGCCAGGCAACACAAGCATACACGAGCCCTGTCTGCAGGCGCCTAAGACACGGAAGAGCCACTTGCAGTCTTGGGGCTTGAGCAGCTCACAATCCAATGCAAACTCCTTCCCTCTCACCCGCCTCCAGACCCCGAGGCGGTAACCTGGCCCTGTGGTGAGGTGCTCTGGTTAAGAGTGAGGCACCCCAAGAATATCTTACTTTTTTGGCCTACCTGCAACACACGTTTTTTTTAGGGTAGACGCAACAGAATCGCAACAGAATCAGAAGGGGCAACTTCCAGGGTTCCCCGAGCCAACGCCCACTAGAGTTTGTTTCCCACACACCCACTAAACAAGAGTGGCTTCCATTATGGAAATTACACTCTAAGATCTCACTCCCTTCAGAGAAGGGAGGGGAAATGTGGGTGCTGCTGTCTGGCCTCGGGAGGCACAGGGCATTGGGGTGGGCAGGGGCCCTGCGGAGCCTGCACTGGAGTGCTGAGAAAGGAGGGGCCGTGTCCACGGAGGACCTGGGACAGGATGTAACTCTTCCTGCCCTCGAAGGCCTTGAATGCCCCTGCCAGACCCCCAGACACCAGCAGGGCCCAGGCCTGAGTCAGAGGGCCTGGGTTAGAGACACGGAGAGCTGTAGTTCCATGTGACCATGTTTCCTGAGCAACCCAGCCAGGCCTCCGCAGAGCCTGCTGGGGGAGGGGGAAGGGGAGTGGGAGGAGTCCGTGGAGACTCCGTTCGTCAAGGTTTGAGATTTTTTTTTTAAGTGCCCTTTCGTTTGTGACTTCTAATGGGTTTCATATCCGTTACATTTAAAGTGTTTATATAAATTGATAAGGAAAAAGCCTAAACCCACAACAGAGAAGCAGGCAAAGGAAAGGAAGAGACACTTTATGAGGCATGAAATAGAATAACCCCTTCACAGGATGTTCCATCTCACTTGTAATTAAAGAAATCAGACACCGTTTTCCCAGCGATCAAATTAGCGAAGTTAAAAAGAAATGAAAAGCACATGCACGCCTTGAAGTGGATATTAGCCTAAAACGAAACAAAAAACACTTCCTGGGACATCATCTGGCAAGGGGGGGGCGGGCAAGCACCTCGGAGCCGGTCAGCTTCCCGGGAGCCAATTCCACCTCCAGGAGCCCACCCCTCGCCACAGCTGTGCCACGCAGAGCGCAGCGCTGTAGGAAGGTGCCTGCTTCGGGGGTCTCTCTCACGGCCCCAAGTCAGCAGCCGTATGAATGCACCAAGCACAAGGCCTCAGACCCCATGGCTCTCTGCTCACAACCTCCGCAGCTTCCCACCTCACCCAGAGCCCAGGCTGATGGCAGGCTGGGCCCCTCGGCCCCTCCTCCCGCCACCCCCTCCAGCCACAGCTCTCCCTGCCCTTCACCTTCTCATTGAATTTGTCCTCGACCACCCACTTGACGCCTCACTTCATCTCTCTCCATCTGATGTGAGGACGTTGTCGTGTTTTCTCTCGCCCCTTCTAGAACATAAGCTCCCAGGAGGGTCATGATGTTCTGTTTAGCGTCACTGCTTAGAGCCCAGCACAGTGCCTGGCACAGAGAACACCTCAGTCAGTATCCGCTGAATGAATGAATGAATGAATAAATGAATGGGTGGATGGATGGACGAAGGGACGAACACTGGAGGACGCTAACCAGGTGGGTGGATGGGCAGAGGAAACGCAGGCCTGTCCGTCCCGGAACAGAGCACAGCTGTGCCCAACAAACAGACAATTAGCAGAGCCATTAAAATGACATTCTCGGGCTTTTAATGACTTAGGGAAAATCTTTGCACAGTAATATGGAAAGCATAAAAAAAAAAGCAGCCACAAAATTTTATGAGCCGCATTTTGAATACAAGGGGAAATTTGTTTAACGTCTAGGAAAAGGTCCACTGGTGATAACACTGCCTGTTGGCCTTTCCGGGAGTGAAGGCTGCTGTGCTGCCCCTCCTCCCCCCGCGTCCCCTCTGTGTCCCCCCCCCGCCTGCCCCCCGGGGCAGGCCCCACGCCCGGGCCTCCCGCTGGCCTCGGGCTCAGCGCCCTGCCAGCACTAATGAAGACGAGGCAGCTTCCTATGTGGGTTTTGCCTACTTACTACTCTCCTCCTTCCCCAGAAATCCCCCAGGGGTTCCAGAGGTTTTATTTACTGATTCTCACACCAAAGAGGCAATGTCGCTCCAGGCGGAGAGAGGGGTGTGATCCCTGACCAGCCGGGGCCCCGCCCCAGCCCCAGCACCCACCCGACTCCTGTCCCCCTCAGCGTGCGACCCTCCCCGGAAAGGCGGGTCCTCTCCCAGCACCTCTGTGTCTGCAACGGATGCCCCATCTCACAGGCAGCTCCCTGTCAGGAGGCTGTGGGGAGCTGGGCCCCGTGGGGACACCTCAAGGACCAGTTGACAACACAGCCGCAAGTGTGGGGGGAAGTGGAGGCACGTGCCCGCCATCCCTGGTCTACAGTGGTTATGAAGCTGCTCACATTCAGGATTTCCTCAAAACCGGCTCTCCCTTCCCCTCTCTCGTGACCACCCCCCCCCCCCCCCCCCCCGGGTTCCACAGTGTTCAGGCAGCAGAATGAACTGAGGAACCCCACAAGAGGGAAACCAGCCCCGCATGTCACCACCTCCAGACCAATGCTGCACACCCCCACAAGGAGGGACGCTAAAGCATCACCGCCCCAAGCTCTTGGCACCCACACCGTCATGCCTGCCCTGCCCAAAGGTTAAAAAAGAACCCTGCCGAGGTCCCCTCACCTGGTAAAATCCCACCCACTCACCCAGGTGAAGCCCCAGCCCCGACCCTAGAAACTTCAGAATCGAGGATCCTACAAGCAATCTGAATATCCGCAGGAACCCCTCCCCGAGGCTGCCTCCAGCCTCCATCTGAACATCTCGGGGACAGGGAGCCGCCCCCGAGTCCATTCCCAGAGGTTCCTCATGGAACCCACAACCAGCCTGCCCAGAGGTCCCCATTCCGGGCTGGTCCGGCACTTCAGGGTCGATCAGAGTCTAGTCCAGCACCAAGTGACAGCCCTTCAAAGGTCCGGGATCTCCTCTCCCCGACCCCCGCGCCCCTGTCGCGCGTCCCCGCCCCCCCTTTCCCTGCCTGGTCTCCACAGCACAGGATGCTCCTCAGTGAGGCCAACCAGCCAACGCCTGGCCCACCCCAAGCCCCAGGAAGAGCTCACTGCAGGGGACCCGCTCCACTGCCTTTTATTGCATCGTCCTCGCAGTGAAATCCATTGCGGTAAAATACACAAAACCCATTTGGAGCTCGTCTCGTTTCCTGGCTCAGCAGAGCCGCCTCCCGCAGGATCCTGGAGCTCAGCGTGAGAGGAGAGAGAGATTTCAAAGCGGGGAGCGGCGAGCAGACACGCTATCCCATCTGCAGGGACCCTTTAGGAGCCTCTGGAGAAGCGGGGCCTGTGGGAAAGGACCTGGAACAGCACGGCCAGCAAGGCTCAGTGACGGCCCGAGATCAGGGGTGGGGGTTCGGTTTCGGTCTTTGGTCCCACCCCTCTGCTGGGGCGAGCGCAGCCACCTGACCCGCCACGTCCCCGCCCCCGCCGGCCACCGCACGGCCACCGCACACGAAGGAAGCTCTGTCCTGGGCCCTGCAGGGAGGAAGCTGGGGAAGATGTTTAGAACTCAGCTCTGGAACCAAATCCTGGGTGCCGTCCCAGCTCTGCCTCCTGGAGGCAGGCAGCCTGGCCCGGAGCCCGCGATCAACGGCACTGCACGCTTCCACCCCAGCAACTCTCGTGAGCCCGAGGCCGTGACAGTGAAATGGGGCTGGTGGTACTCGCTCAGCCACGTGCATTACAGCCAGGCTCAGATCTGAACTCGGCACCTGCTCTTCTCTCCCTCCTTCCCTTTGCTGCACAAGGTCTTACACATTTTTTTCCCCCATAAATAGTTCAATTTTCCTTTCTAAGTAAGAATCTGGGTTTCTGGCTTCTTTTGGGGAAAAAAAAAAAAAAAGGGAGATCTAGCAAGTGCTGGGCCTGGATTCCCACCAGGCAGCAATCGGCTACCCCTATGTGGCAGCTGCCCCGTTTGGAAGGATGTGCTCTCCCCCGTCCTCCACAATCCCCACCCGCCCCTACCGTCCTCCCCTGGCCCAACGCACACATCCTTCACTTCCCTTCCCCGCCCCAGAGGGCACCTGATCCTGCACCACCTGATCCTGCACCGGATAGCCTGAGCAGCCATTTCTTTGGCTCCTCGTCTCTGCCCAGTGAAAACTTGTTCCGCCAAGGCTTTCTTCCCTCCCTAATAGCACCAACTATTCTTTTTTCTCACTAAAAGGCAGAGAACGTTTTCCCACTCACAGACTACCCTGCTATGTGCAAGTCCTTCAAACATGTACTGCGCACCTACTATGTGCATCACACTGCTAGGAACAGGGGCCACAAGGGTGGGTGCAGAAGGCTGGACTCTGCCTCACAGCTGAGGGGTGCTGAGATACCCCTCAAGCTAGCCCAAGTCCCCGATAGGCAGGAGTCAGCAAACTTTTCTGTAAGATGGCCGGATAGCAAATGTGTTTGGCTCTGGAGGCCAAACGGTCTCTGTCACAGCTACTCAGCTCTCCCTCGTAGCAGGCAAGCAGCGAGGACAGTCTGTAAACAAACAGTGTGGCTGAATTCCAATATTTACAAAAACCCGCGCCGGCCAGTTTCGATCTCAGGGACTGTGATCTGCAGACCCTTGTGCCATAGGATTCCGTTGGATGGAGCAACACAAAAATCCTTCGATTTCTAGAGAAAGGAGGAGGGGGACTGGAAGGCCATCCACCAGGGAAGGGCCCTTCTCCTGTGGACTGGCTGAAGCCAGGCCCCCTCCTCAAGAACAGGCAGACCCGGGTTTGAGTTCTGGCTTTGCCACGCACGATGGGACCGTGAGCAAGTTACCTACTCTACTGCGGCACCTGTTTTCTTTTCGTGAGATGGAAGCCGTAATGAAAGCCCCCGCCTGGGGCTGGTGTGAGGACTAAGTGAGAGCCCTGGTGCTCAGCACCTGCCACGGGGGAGGTCCTCAGTGATCACAGCCATAGCCACATTGTGAATGAACGCATGAATGAATAGAGCCTGCGTCTTATTTATCTTTCCATCTCTGGCACACAAGCAGGTGCCTCGTACACACTTGCTGAATCCACCCAACACAGTCCTGACGGCGCAGTCCTGACGGGGCGTGGTTATTCTAATCTAATCACCAACCCTCCCCCAGCCCCTCAGAGCCACCGCGCTGCACACAGAAGCAGGGCCACCTCCCTTTAGCCTTTAAGAAGGTGCTAATAACTGAGCCTTAACAATTTTTTCAGTGAAGGAAAAAGAGCCAAGAAGCCCCTCTGTGGGAAAATGCTATTAAGAATGTTCCTAAAGCCGAAACCGGTTTGGCTTAAGCCTTAATGGATGGAGCTTCGGCTTGGAGGCTGAAGGGACCTGGTACCTTGGTTGCGGGCATATCCCCAGTAGGGGGTGTGCAAGAGGCAGCTGATCGATCTCTCATCGGTGTTTCTAGCTCTCTATCTCTCTCCCTTCCTCTCTGTACAAAATCAATAAAATATATTTTTTTAAAAAGAATGTTCCTAAAGCCGAAGCCGGTTTGGCTCAGTGGTAGAGCGTCGGTCTGCAGACTGAAGGGTCCCAGGTTCGATTCCGGTCAGGGGCATGTACCTTGGTTGCGGGCACATTCCCGGTGGGGGGGTATGCAAGAGGCAGCTGGTCGATGTTTCTAGCTCTCTATCTCTCTCCCTTCCTCTCTGTAAAAAATCAATAAAATAGATATTTTATTAAAAAAAAAAAAAATGTTCCTAAAGGCTTGTGGGCATCAGCCTGCCGGGCCGTGGAGCCTCCGGTAGCTTCGCCCTCTACCCACTAAGTGTCTGCACCCTCTCCCCGGCCCACAGAACTCTCCGCCTTGGGCAGCGAGGTGCAGCCAGGCCTGCAGGCGAGGAAAGCGGCGCGGCACACGCAGGGCTGCCCAGCGCTGGGACTGGCTGAGGGGTGCCGAGGGGTGGGCCAGGGAGTGGACTTTTGTTTGCCCGGAGCGGACGGATAGGTGGAGGAGGCTGAGCTGGATGGAAGGTACTGTTGTCACATCAAGAATCACGTGACATGAGGTCAGCCAGATGGAGGTGTTGGGAGCCCCACTTCCCAAGGCCTCCAGGGTGTGTAGGTGCAGGAGTCAGGGTAGAAAGGCCCAGGGGAGCATAAGCTCAGGCTCCGAGGGGCAGCCCGAGGGCCGGCCGCACTCACCTTCCGCTCCGATGGACACCAGCTTGACCCCCTTGCTGGCGATGAAGTCCAGGGCCTTGTTGACGTTGGAGATCTTGTGCACCCGCATCTTGCCTCTCTCCGGCTTGGCCAGGCGCTCACCTGAACACAGACCGGGAGCGGGAAAGGGCCGGTGAGGTGACGTCCACCAGCTCCCTCATCCAGCGCACACCTCGGCCGGACGCCCCCCGGTCACCGGGCAGGGAACAAGAGGGGGCGCCCTCCGGGGCCCTTCCTTCTCCCACGCCTCGGACCTCGCTGCCTGCGTCCATCAGCCATTCTGCACGGAGCCCCTGACGTGTGTCAGGGACGTGGCTGGGCGCCGGAGTACAGGGGTGAGCAGAACCATTTCCTGCCCTCGTGTCCTTATGGCCCAGGAAGAGAGACAGATGTTCGGTAGAGAAACACACAAGTAAACATATACAAATACCGAGACAGAGAAAAGCTTAGAATAATTGCCTCAAAGGAGGCTGCAGAAGAGGAGGGGCGGGCAGGAGGGAGAGGAGTCTCGGAGTGCAGGAGAGGGCCTCCGAGAGGGAGGGCAGCCAGGCCTCGACGGCAGGGAACAGCGATCGCGGCAGAAGGAACAGCACATGTGAAGGCCCCGAACTCCATCCGGGCTAGCCTGGGCCTGGGAGAGGCGTGTGGGTCACTCCAGAGTATGGTGACCAAGTTCCCACCGGGTCCCATGGAGCTGCCCACAGCATCCCACCCTCATTGGACAAACAGGGTCCTTGTCCCGGCACTGCCTCTGGGGGGCACCCCCGGCTCAGCTCCAATTCCACCCCCACCCGCACTCGGCCGCCACTCCCCAGCCCCCAATCTCCACCTTCCACGTGGGAGCTTCTGCTGCTCAGGTTTCAGGGCCAGAAGCTGCGTGGAAACTTTCAGGACCAGAAACTGCATAGGGAAAGGGGAGCTGGTTCTCCCAATAGCCCATTCAGAGCATCATCCCAGAACAGGGGCCTCCAGAAACCTCCTGAAACTACTTGGAAAAATTTTATGTGCAACACACCTGCCCAAACCTGGGGAAGGAACACAGCTTTCAGCATCTACATGGCCACAAACCCCCAAAGGCTGAGAACCACCACCCGAGCCTGAAACTCAGGGCCCTTGCAACTGTCATGGTGGCCAGCCCGGAGCCCCGCCCCCCGGATGTCAGTGGCCTGGCTGAGGAGGCTCTGGGCCAGGCCCACCCGCCCTGTCAGCAGAGCAGGTCTGCAGGGGGCTCCCAGCTTTCCTGCCGCAGATGTCATCTGGCCTGGCAGCTCCCAGGGAGGCACAGCTGGATCGTTATTAAGTCGAGACTTTCCACGTGTGGCTCTCCCACAGCTGTGGCCGCTGCCCTCCAGCAAGGCACCCACCCTCCTCCTGAGCAGACGAGAAACCACAGGGGCTCCCTCCCATGGCTGGTGGAGACAGTGCCACGTGCCACCGCTACCACTACCCCCATTCCCTCCCTCCCTCCCTCCCACCACGGCCAGGCTGCCCCAGCTACGCCCCAGTCCTCAGCCCTCAGCCCTCAGCCCTGCTGAGCCTGAGCAAGGCCAGCGGTTTTCAAACTTCAGTCAGCACAAAGCCACCTGGAGCACCAGCCAACCACAGATGTCCAGCCACTCCCCTGCTCCTCGTTTCTGATTGAGGAGGTGTGGGTGGGGCCTCTGATCCTGCTGTGGGTGCTCCAGGGACCACACTTCGAGGACCTTTGCAGGCGGCACCTCCTTCCTTCTTGTCATCCCACCCGTCTCCAGAGGCGGGGGTGACTCGGTCTCCCCGAGCCTCTGGAAGAGACGAGCCCGCCTGACAGCCATGCACAAGTCCTCCTCGGGCACAGACCACCATGCAGTGGGGAGTGGAGGAGAACAAGTGAGCCTCGATGACTAAACCATAGGGCAAATGACACAACAGAGAAATTAATGGGGTGCCTGGAGGAGGGCAGCCACTCAAATTTGGGGGGGGGGGTCCTGGAGAAAACCCCTGAGCTGAGTTTTCAAGAATGAAAAAAAAAAACAAAAAACAATGCTAGGTTGGTTGGTTGGTTTTCTTAAACTAAGAAAATATTCAAACTAATAAATGCTGGGAGGGGAGGTTGGTAGAGGAGAATAGACTAACAGGTCATTGGAGAAAACAGTATGGCAGTTCCTAAAACCTTAAACATTGCCCAGGCCTGGTGGAATGTCGTCCTGCACACTAAAAAGGGCATGTACAGGAGGCAACTGATCATGTTTCTCTCACACCAATGTCTCTCTCCCTTATTCTATAAAAAAATAAAAATGAAATTTAAAAAATCCATTAAAATTTTTATTATTTTAATCGTCATCTTCAGGTAAGGATTAAAATAATAAATTTTTAAATAACTTAAGCATGGAATTTCCATATTACCCAACAATTCCACTTCTGAGCAATGGAATATTACTCAGCCTTAGGAAATTCTAACCCGTGCCGTACATGGATAAACTGGAAGACATTATGCTAAAGGAAATAAGCCAGTCACAAAAGGACAAACACCGTCTGATTCCACTAATGTGCAGCTCCCAGAGTAGTCACACCAGAGACAGAACGTAGAAGGGTGGCTGTTGGGGGCTGGGGGTGGAGGCAGGGGGAGTTAGCGTTGAAGGAATATGGACTTTCAGTTCTGGAGACGGATGGTGGTGATGGGTGCACAGCAACGCGAATGTACTAGATGCCACTAAACTGTACCCTTAAAAATGGCCAGGCCCCGGCCAGGGAGTTCAGTTGGTTAGAGCATCGTCCGATACACAAGGTGGTGGGTTCAAATCCCTGATTAGGGCCCATATAAAAATCAACCAATGAATGCATGAATGAGTGGAACAATAAATGGATGTTTCTCTCTCCCCCCCACCTCTCTCTAAAATCAATCAATAAGAATTTTTTAATGGTCAAAATGGTAAGTTTTATGTTTTATTTATATTTATACATACATATATATATATATATATATATGTGTGTGTGTGTGTGTGTGTGTGTGTGTGTGTATATATATATATATATATATATTTTTTTTTTTTTTTTTAAACTACCCACCCCTCCACCACACACACACACCGATTTCATCTCCAAGGGAAATAGAAAAAAAGTATTGGTGTGTGTTTTTTTGTGTGTGGGTGTGTTTTTTTAAAAGCAGTTAGCACGGAATGCGGGGAGGACCAAATGTCTCATGTGGCAGGGGGCCTGAGGACCGAGGCCTTTTTGGGAAAAGCTAGCTGAAACCAAAGCAGGTGCCAGCTCACGAAGGCTCTTGCAAGCTGTGCTGAGGAATGTGGGCTGCGGGCGCAAAGCCCTGGGGAGGCGCCGAAGGCTTCCAGCAGGGAACAGCTGACCATATATGGCTGCGGCGGACCCTCTGGCTATGGTGTGGTGATGGACTGCCTGGGCGGGAGGAGCAGAGGTTTCCGAGGGCCACAAGGACCCACGGTAGCCAATCACAGGAGGAGATAACATGTGTGGATGGAGGTAACATGTGTGGAGCTTGAATGCCAAGCTGGAAAGAAGAGCGGAGGCAGAGCTGTCTGATTCCGAATTAGGTTTAGGGGAACAGGACAGAGACTGCAGCAGGAAAAAAGGGAACAGGACAGAGACTGCAGCAGGAAAAAGGCCCGCTGGGGCCAGGGGTGGTAAGCACAGTTTTGGACACACTGAGGGGGACACACCCGGGGGACCATCTAGGTGGAGATGTCCAGGGCAGATCAGCATTTAAGAAGGGGCTTGAGCCCTGGCTGGTATTGCCCAGAGGATAGAGCGTCAGCCTGTAGATGGAGCATCGGCCTGTGGATTGAAGGGTCCTAGGTTCGATTCTGGTCAAGGGTATATGCCCAGATTGTGGGCTCAATCCCCAGTGTGGGGCATCCAGGAGGCAGCCGATCAATGATTCTCTCTCATCAATGATGTTTCTAACTCTCTCTCCCTCTCCCTTCCTCTCTGAAATCAATAAAAATATATAATTTAAAAAGATGAAGAAGAAGAAGAAGAAGAAGAAGAAGAGCAGGAGGAGGAGAAGGAGAAGGAGGAGGAGGAGGAAGAAGGTGTTTGAGAGAGAAGGCTAGACTGAGACGAGGTCTGGGACTCGCTGACACCACGTGGAAGGTCAAATGAAGGGAGCGCCTGAAGTTGCCCAGGGTGAACCACGGCTAGAATACTGAGGACCACCAACCTTCACAGGAGGTGGAGGAAGGCATTCACAAGACAGCCGAGGAGTGCGTTCAAGGGGAGCCGTCCCTCCAGACACCTGGACGTGCGCATTCCAAGCTAGAGGTACAGATGGTATCCTGTGGCTTTAGGCCGAGAGGTTGCCATGGAGCCAGGGTTTAGGTGTAGCCATGGTTGCGTTCTTGACCACAGAACCCTAGCATTTTGGAGAAGGGACCTCAGAGGCCATCTCTCAAACCCCCTCTTCTTGTAAATAAGGGTGCTGAGGCAAAAAAGGCAACGGCTTGTCCAAGGACACACAGATGATTGGCAGCAGTCTCCTGGTCTGATTCACATGTCACCCCAACTTCTTTCGGAATTCCCAAGCTAGCCCATGACCACGGCAGAGCAGCAGCAGGGCACCAGGGAAGCATTCCCAAAGTGGCAGCCCAGCAGGTCAAACTCCCAGGGCCAGGGCCCACCTCACCTGAGATGACCTCCAGCAGCAGCATGAGCTTCAGGCCGTCCCGGAAGTCCTCCTCTATGTTCTCGATCTGCGTCCCCGCCTTGCGCAGGTGCGAGTTGCACCATGCCGTGAATGTCTAGGCAAAGGAGAGACAAGCATCAGTCACACGGTTGCTGAGGCCCTCACAGGGGCCTCCCCGGGTCCCAGGGCCCCCCTGCCTCACACCATCTCTTTGGTGGTTTGATATAAGGCATGGGTGGGAACAGCCGGATGGACAAAGCAGTACCTTCCTTTAATGCCTCCCCTCTGGGCCTTCTTCCAAAACATCATTCCCCCCCACAGTTATTAGTACCACTAATTTACTTCTTAATTTTAAGGCTTAGTTTCAATCTCCATAGTTTTCTATTGTTGTTTTTATTTTTTTATTCCTCACCCGAGGATATGTTTTCTATTGATTTTCAGACAGAGTGGAAGGGTGGGAGGAGGTGGGGGTGAGGAGAGAGAAACATCAGTGTGAGAGAGACACATCAATTGGCTGCTTCCTAGATGCATCTAACCAGGGCCAGGGATCAAACCTGCAACCAAGGTACATGCCCTGAACCGGGAATTGGACCTGTGACCCTTCAGTCTGTAGGCAACACTCTACCCACTGAGCAAAACCAGTCAGCGCAATCTTCATAGTTTTAAGGCGAAGAAATACCCCAGAGGTAATACATAAAGCCTTATTAATACCATGGCGGGGGCGGGGGGAATTATACCATAGGATAAATTAGTTTATGAAATCCTAGTATATTCAGCATCTGCCTAAATAAAAGGATTCATCAGTTTTGTTAGGCACACAGTTCAGAATCACAGTGTCAGGACAAGGAGAGAGACAGGTAAATACCCCAATGTGTATGCCTGTGTCTTTGGGATGGGGGATGGAAGCACCTTAAAGAATTCTAGAAAGGGAATATAAAGAGCCTAAATGAAAGACCATCGGTGTTAAATGTTCTAGTCTGTGGGGAGAAACAGCAACATTGACACACACTCTCTCTCTCTCTCTCTCTCTCTCTCTCTATATATATATATATATATATATATATATATATATATATATATATATATATATATATATATATTTATATATATGTATATATTTATTATTATTTTTTTTAATCTTTATTGAAACTTTTTCTATATTTAAGCAGATGATCAGGCAGGCCACAACCAAGCTGTCCTGTGCCAACAGCACACCCTGGTGACTCAAAGAAGGAAAAAGATAACAACAGAGAAAAGTGTGCATTTTCATTTTGTAATGTTCCTTCTACAACCTGGGAACGTGTCTCTCCCCAGCTATCACATTCCATGCAAAACAGAGAGAAGCACCTCCTGCTTCAGATCCAGCCTATTCCTCAGCATCTCCAGACTTCTCTGCACTAAATGGCACTCACCGCTACATGGGGGCTCAAGGGCCAATGTTCAGTCCCCACAGCACCCCAGGCAACTCTCCTCCCACCTGTCCTCCAAGTTTCAAGGATGAGCAGTGCATTATTCTCTGTATCAGCAGCAGCCACACTAGAGATGCCCTCCCCTCCTTGGAAAGGTCACCAGACCCATGACCCCCACCACCACTTCCTCTTGTCTCAGGGAACTCCAACGGGAAGTGACAATGGATGGGCGGGGGCGGGAGGAATGCCACATCAGTGATTACTAGGGGGAAAGAAATGGCTGCAAGTGCTGTAAGCAAGAGCTGAAGAGTCTGTGAGTGAGGAGGAGAGATGGCAGTCCACACAGGGGCAGTCTTTGTTTTTCTCTCTCTTTTTTTTTTTTTTTTTAATATATTTTATTGATTTTTTACAGAGAGGAAGAGAGAGGGATAGAGAGCTAGAAACATTGATGAGAAACATCGACCAGCTGCCTCCTGCAAAACCCCCACAGGGGATGTGCCCGCAACCAATGTACATGCCCTGGACCGGAATCGAACCTGGGACCTTTCAGTCCGCAGGCTGACGCTCTATCTACTGAGCCAAACCGGTTTCGGCGAGGGGCAGTCTTTGGACAGACTGGCACCCAGACTGGAGGTGGGCAGGGGGCATGTACTGATTCATCAGCCTGGAATACCCTCTATGTCATGTTTGGCTAACACATCTTTCAAGATCAGGCTAAGATACCACTCCTCCAGGAAGCCTTCTTGGCAGCCACCCACCATGTCTGGGTTGGGAGCACAGAACCAGAGCATCCTGCACTGGCTCCATCACGGCCCATGTCCTACTGCACAGTCCCTGCCTGGCCTCTTACCAGTTCCATACGTCCAGACTGGCACGGACTCAATGCTCTCCCTAGAGTCCCGCCACACAAAGTCAGGAACACAGCCATGAAGAAACAGCAAAAAACCCTGCCTTGTGCGGGGAACATCCTAGTGGATGTAAAAATCAAGCAACTGGATGAAGGAGCAAGTGGGGAACCCATGCAGAAAGGAGGAAGGTCCTGGAAGATCTAACTGCACCTGAGAGTGATACTGAATGGTATCAGTAGGGGGCGCTCTCAGGGACCTCGGGGAGCAGAACACACCTCAGGGGAAAGGGGCTGTGGCAAGACAAATAAGAGTACCCACTGGGTGCCCTTCCTCTGGCGCTGGCCTCACAAAACTGGCAGAGAGGGCAGGGTGAAGTGGCTTTTGTTTTCATTTTGTTGTAGAAAATATGAGTTTCTAAACCTGTAAAATAATTTATTGTGTAGTCCCACATTCTCTCCTTCTTGCCATCTGTCCGTACATGCACTTCTGCCAGTGTCATCACACTGTCCATTCGTGGGGTGGGGCGCCTTTATGACCACCACCACCTGTATCGCCAGAGCACCTGGCCCTCACCTCCCTTCCAGGCCCCGCCTCTGCCTGCGGGCTCAAGGGGAGTGGGATCGCCCAGCAACACAAAGGGCTGGTCTCAGGGCCTACTGGGTATCACCTGCATCTCCACAGGTGGGGGCTGGAGACTCGCTGGTCATCGCTCAAGTCATGGAGCCAGGGCTGGGGTGTGAGGAAAGGGGAAGAGGCCGCTTGTGTAAGAAGACACTGCTTCGCAAGAGGAAAGGTGCTGTTGAAAGCAGCCTGCCTCGTTTCCGGGAGAAGCCGGACTCCCTGCCAGGAGACAGACCGCACCTGTGTTTGCTCAGGTCTCCCATGCAAAGCCTGGTGCTGAGGGCTCGGGCCTGCTCTGGGCTAAAACCTCCAGGCCCCGCCCCTGGCTCCCTCGGGGGACGGCCCTGACGGGACCTCTGAGCACCACCCAAGTAAGAGAGTTCCCCTAGGAGGCAGCTCCTAGGTGGGAGCTCCCACCTAAGGAGAAGATGGTGGGGGCAATTCAGTGATTAAGAACAGGCACTTCCCGGCCCGGGCTGGGTCGTCAGGCGGTTAGAGCATCATGCTGGTTACACGTTTAATCATAGGTCAGGACACATACAGGGATCAATCAACGAATACATAAGCGCATAACTTCTCAGAGGCAGGTCAGGCCTTATTCTCAAAACCTGAGCTCCCACCTTATGACAAGCAAGGGCACCTGCTGCAGGGGTCCAGCGAGGAGGAAAAGCCAACAGTCACAAGTGATGCCTGTGGCTCCAGATGGAGACAGAGGGTCCCATGGCCTCTAGTCCAGACACCCCAACGTGGTGGGCAACCCTACCGCAGCAGGCTATGGTCCGGCCTCATTCAGATCCAGGGCAAGGGGACACTTTATTGCCTCGGTCCCAACCAGGACCTGTCCGATATGGCCTTTCCTTTGCTCTAGGAGCCCCATGCTGGGGCCTTGGCTCACAGCCTGACTGAGGAGACGGGCCTACAGGGGACTCGCTATTGTAGAAATGGGCTCAGGGATGCTGAGGCTTCTCAGGAAAAGGGCTTAGGCACCACGTGGGACGTGCTCACAGGGCTGCAGTGAGGGCTAGTTCCCTCCTCGTTTCACCAGCCACCAGCCATCAGCCCCACTGCACAGCCTCTGCAAAGCCTAGATGGGGACGGGAGGGGGGAGGGAGGACTGGCAGAGAACACAGACCTCTGCTCATCTTGCAATATCTACCCATCTCTCTCATCTGACATCAGGAGATTTTAGTGTTCAACGAGCATAACCATCCAGCACTGTAGCTCACAGGACTTCCTCAGGATCATGCCACAGAGCAAGAATCCAAGTGATCAGAAGGATTAAACCACTCTAAAGAGGACAGTGCAAATCCCGCCTTCATCTACCTCCAGCCAAATGGTAACCTTGTAAGTGACTCAAGATGGCTCTGCCGCAAAGCACTCATTGGTGAAATGGGGGCAATAATACCACGGGCTTGAGGATTTAATGAGACACCCCACTGAAAAGAGGGCCTGGCACAGAGTCCCGGCTCAGTAATAATTACCTGATATTATTGTTACCCCAACAATTAGTTCTAATTATTACAAGTTCATGCTGTTCCACATGTGGCATCAATGAATGTCTGAGCTGGAAGAGATGTTAGACATCACCCAAGTCAAACTCTCCGTTACAACTGGGGACACGTGGATCAGAGAGGGTGAGTGGCTTCCCCCAGGCCACACAGCTGGGTGTGTTCACCACTCGGCCTCCTGACTCCCAGTCTCAGACGCTTTCGGTTCCACCAAGAGGACGTGCATTTCAGGTGCAGGTGTGGGTACGGTGCTGGAAGGGCCCAGCAGAACCAAGACCGAGATTGCAGGTGGCCAGGGGGGTGAGGGGAGGGGAATGCGTCTTGTGGAGCGCCACTGAAAACAGGGCACGAAGTGAGAAACGAACCAGATGGAGTCTGGGTGGCCCCGGCCAGCACGGGCACAGGGAGTTTGAGTGGATGGAACATCGGTAGAGTTGGCATGGGATGGGCAGCCTCTCTGGCAGAGAGAGGCAAGGGGAGCAGTGCCCAGAGGCAGGCGAGCAGTTGTCCAGAGGTGGAAGATCATTCTGTTTGGTGAGCCTCTCAGAAGCATGTCTGGAGAACTCTGGTAACTGGGCTTACACCAGGAAGACAGAAAGACTCAGGGGCTCACCTCCAATATCTGAAAGACCCTCCCACGGACGGCAAATAAATGTGCTGGGCACATACCCAGGCAGAACAAGGCAGGCAACTCTCACCAATGCTGAGGAATATAGGTTCTAGAACAAAGCTGACCTAGAGCCACCAGGCGCAGCTCTGAGTGACCTTGGGCAAGTGACTTCGCTTCTCCAACCCTCAGTCTCCACATCTGTAAAATGTGTGTAGTACTAGACCCTACCTCAGAGAGTGGTGAAGATCAATGCAACCAGACATGGTAAGTGCTATGCACAATGGCCACACATAAGGCTCATTAAATGAAAGCTACAATTAAAAGGATGAAGGGCAGGAAGGCGCAAGGACGTCTAGAGTTTAAAATAATAAACAACAGAACAAAACTAGAAGTGCAGTGTGTTACCAGCCAAAGGCATGTACTTAGTGAGGGGGCTGGGAACGGATTCAAGCCCCTGGAGGCTGAGCTAATAAGTAAGGTCCTGTATAATTCTGATAATTCAAGAGCCCAAGGCGGCCCTTGAAAAGTTGGTTCTGAGATTTGTTTGAAAAGCTCATTCGGACCAAGAACACACAATTAAATATCTGAACAACATTATTAATATTTTGGGTTGGCTACTTGTTGGGGGGAGAGGGGGGCGCTGTTCTATGCATCATAGATGGTTAGCAGAATCCCTGGGCCCTACTCACTAGATGCTGTAACATCCCCTCATCAAAAGTCACCCCCGCCCCCATTGAGAGCCTAGACTAGGAGACCAACACACAGGCCACAAATAATAGCAATAATGTAACAATCGCAGCTAACATCTATTTAGCACTTGCTATGTGTTAGACCAGTGGTTCTCAACCTTTCTGATGCCATGACCTTTTAATACAGTTCCTCATGTTGTGGTGACCCTCAACCATAAAATTATTTTCGTTGCTACTTGATAGCTGTAATTTTGCTACTGTTATGAATCGTAATGTAAATATCTGTGTTTTCCGAAGGTCTTATGTTCTAAGCAGCGGTTCTCAACCTGTGGGTCGCCACAGGTTGAGAACCACTAGCAGGGTTCTTACTCTTTTTCTAAAAATCAGTTCAAAATTATAAACAAACAAATAAGTAAAGTAAAGAACAGGACATCTCACAAGCCACCAAGCAGATGCCAGCCCGCTAACTCTGAGTGAAGACTCACAGGGTCTCTGGTTCTACAGCTGGAAACGTGAGCTCTTTCTAAGCCTCCTAACAAAATAAGCTACGCGCACAGGAACGTCTGGTGCGTGAAAACAGGCCCTGGCGCACAGCTGTGCCGCACGGTTACCACTCCTCACAGACCGCGGCCGACACCAGCCATCTGGGAGCGTGGAGGCGAGGCCACGGGGCTTCCTGGGGGAGGGAGTGGGGCTCCCCCCGTGTGGGCCTGATCAGGGACCAACGCACACGCCAGTGCACACGCACACGCCAGTGCACGCGCACACGCCAGTGCACGCGCAATGCCAGGCTTCGTGAACTAAAACAAAGGCACCAATCTCCACTTCCTACGTGTGCAACAGCAAGTTCCCAATTCCTATTGTGGGGTGGGAACCAGGACAAAGCCCGCCCACACCACAGCGGACGGACGACAGACAGGCTGACGAGGTATCAACTCCTGCGGACGGCGACTCCTCCAGGGAACGAAAAGGGGCGCAAGCTGGGACCCCATCCTGGGTAAAGACACTCAATAAGACAAGGCCAAGAGCAGGAGAGCGCTCTTGCCAGCACTGCTAGAGAAGCAAAAAGTCAGCAACAGCCCCCTATTACGTTAATAAAGTATTAGTTAAGCAAATGCAGCTTATGATGGAACATGTGCGTGGCCAAAATGATAGGTTCTGAAACTACGTATTATGGAAAGAGGCTTCTATGTAATTAATAAGAAAGTGGGACACAAAATTGTGTGCACCGCGGGCTTCAGACTGTGTGAGCGATCCCACAGACACGGGACTGTGACTAAGCTAAGCGCGTCCAGATGCAACCAGTGCCTGCGACCCGGCCACGCAATCAGATGCTTTTGCCACCTCCCTGGCCCGGGCAAATGGGGTTCGTCGGGTCTCCTCCCGACCCTTGTCCCCAGCGAGTGCTCTCCCATTCGGTGTTGCCTCGCCTCCTGGCACAATCCAGGCTGTGCACTGGAGGCTGACCCCACTGACAAAGGCGCTTTCTCTATTGTGTCGGGTTTGAGTCAACAAGATAACCCACCTGCAGCCAAATGAGACTGGGGCGGTGGTGGGCCAGCAGGCCCCAGGCTCACGTGCTGACCTCACCCCTCCCTGGCACACCCTTCTGCTCCCCAGGCACCGCACACTGGACACCAGCCATGGCTCAGTCCAGGGGAGTTATTGTGCAGAGAGAGGACAGGAGTCAGGAAATCTGGGCCCTGCCCTGGCTCAGCCCGGCATGCGTGCGACCTCCGAGAGGTCACCTCCGTCCCTTCCAGCTATGTAACCCCAGACGAGCCCCCCGCAGGCTGGAATCCAGCAACTTCCCCGGTTGGTGGGGTCGTATCCTTGTCCAAAGAGGCCAATGAACTCCACGGGGACAGTTTCAACTCCGAGAACCCAAAGCAGGATCAGTGTTTCAGCCCCAAGATGTCCAGCTCCTGCCTGTCACAACCAGACGCCTGTTAGTAGTTTACTGGAGGGTCCCTACAAGCTTTATGGCAGAGTAACCCTGAGGGACACAAGAGGACCTGGAACCGTGGCTGCCTCCAGGGAGGGGAGCTCAGAGGTTCCTCGGAGGGAGGGAGGGGAGGAGGAGGGAGGGAGGGGAGGAGGGACTGGCTATTCACAGAACACCCTTTTGTTTCTTTTGAATTTTATAGCTTGTGCAGTCATCACTTATTTAAAAAAACAGAAATGCTATGCAAATATACGAAAAGTCTGTCTGGAAATGTGCACATTTTTCTGTTAAGTCAGACTCTGGGATGGGATACAGGGGACTTCCTATTTCTCTGAGAATTTATTTTGGGGGCAGGGGGTCAGGGCTCAAGGGGGAAAAAGTATGTGTGCTCAAAAAAGAACAACAACAAAAATAAAAAGATTAAGAAAAAGATAAAAAGGGAAAAATTATCCCATGTATTTAAAAGAATTAGGAAGAGAATCAGGTAAGGCATTATGTTGAGTAGTGTTTCCCCAACTTCTCTCATGATGAGAATCACCTGCTGGAGTTGTTAAAATACAGATTCCTGAATCCCAACTAAGAAGTGCTAAACTAGAATTTTTGGGAACATATAGGTAAAATTGTATACTTAACTTAGAGCACTTCTTAGTTGGGATTCAAAAATCTGTATTTTAACAACTCCACCATGTGATTCTCATCATGAGAGAAGTTTGGGAAACACTGATCGAGAAAGGATTCTGAAAAAGTTTCAAGTCCCTTATCAGAGTAAAATATAGAAAGTCAGAATTAGGCACCGGGACAGCAATTATGAACACACACACACGCACACACACACACACACAAAAACGGTTAGACAACAGCTATTAACTGTGGGAGAAAAGGAGGGGCAGTCCTGGACAAGTGGCGCCAGGAAAAAAAACAAAAACAAGCTTCTCAGCCTCTTGACGGTGGTACAGGCCTCCCATAAAAGATGGCTTCTCATAGCGTGGCCTTCCTTTCCCTGGAGAAAAGCAACAGGACCCTGGTCTAGGCTCATCGAGTCAAAACTCAGCTCCCACAGACCCCTGGAGGTCGTGAGGGGCCCACGTGGCTGCCGTCAGGGCCTGCCCCTCCGCTGCCACTGCTGGCCAGGATGCCGAGCACCAGGCCAGGGACCCTTGAGGGGGCAGGGCCAGCACGTGTGCAAAGAGCTGAGCTCCCGAAGAGCAGCCACGGAGGGCTCTTTCTCCCTCGGGCCGCCCTGCAGCCCGTGACCCCCACCGAGGGGCCAGGGTGTGGGCACCGGGTGGTGTGTCTGGGCGAGGACCTGCCAGCAGTGATCTCAGATGCCCGGTGTTCGGGTAACGTAAACAGGAGTATCTGGTTAACTTATCGAGGGCGGGCGGCCAGCCTTTCAAACCGAGCTGTCAGCTGGTTAGCTCGCAGATGAAAAGCAGAGGCCTCAAGACATCTCCACCCGGATCTGTTTACTTTCCTCCCACCTGGGAGCGGCTGCTGAAAACGCAGAGATCCGCCAGGCAGTTTCCTCTGCCCAACAGAGACATCTCACAGCTTGCCCCCCGCCCAAGTCAGGTGACGGCTGGGGTCTCAGGAACTCAGAATGCAGGTGGCCAGGCACACCCCAAGGGGCTGGACCGTGGAACCGGACACGCGAGCTAGAGTTTCAGTCCCAGCCTCCACCTCTCACTGGCTGTCTCTCTGGACAGAATTCTTAATCTCAGCCTCAGGATGCCCATCTGCAAAATGGGGATAACACCACCAACGACGGCACAGCGTTAAAAAGGGCCAAATTAGATCTTATGTACGTAGACAGTCCGGTGCTATTCCACAACGGACGCTTAAAAAACAAACATGAATTCAGCCCTGGTGGGGTGGCTCAGTTGGTTGGAGCATTGTCCCGTGCACCAAAAGGTTGAGGGTTTGATTCCCAGTCAGGGCACATACAAGAGGCAATCAATTGATGTTTCTATCTCTCTCTCTGAAAATCAATTTTCAAAAAGCAAACTAACATATCCTCAGATGAGAACCAGAAACAAACACACACACACACACACACACACACACACACGCACACAAACAAAAACAACAACACATTAATCCAGTCACTCACTAGCTGTGTGGCCTTAACTAACCTGTCTAGGCCTCAGTGGCTTTACCTGACAAGTTGGGATACCTAACACCACTACTCTGCAGGGTGGTTAACAAGATGAGGGTGTCACGGATGCAAACCAGGCAGCAAGATGCCCACGAGATACCCAGGGCAGAGTTGGAGCCCGGTAAATGCCCGCCACCACCCTGACCTCACTTCCCATTCCCTTTCTATTGAATCAAAGTTAATCATTTACAGAGCTCTGCAGGATGGAAAGAAAGAGGTCATTCTTTTTTCCCCTGCATACATAAGATGAGAAAACCCTGGGACCCAGCCCAGCCAGGGTGCTGGGAGGCAAGCAGGGGCCTGTGCATTTCCTGGTTTAAGTCCACCTGCCGCCCATTCCAGGAGACACAGCACCAAACACCTGGAGGGTGGCCACGGCCACGGAGGAGGGGCTCTGGCTCAGCCTGGGGGGGGGGTCTGACCTAACGAACAGACCCATTTGCAGAGGGCTCCCTGCCAGCGGCCCAGGCACCCCTTTCCCACCGAGGCCCTCCGATGGCGGCTGCTGCCTGGACAGCTCAGCCTCTTCCTGCCAGTGTAGGCAAAACTGGCGGGTCTCCGACAGAACTCAGAGCTGTTTTTACAAGTCAAGGGGCGTGTGAGCCAGAGAAGAAATGAGGGCTGTCCACCTAGCTCCTGGCCAGTGAGAGCCAGCTGCCCCCACCGTCTGCCACATCCACAGCCTGGCCTCTCCCGGGGACCGAGCCTCCAGCCATGGTCCCGCCTTCACAGACTCCCTGAGCCTCGGCTTCCACCTCAGTAAGGCCGAGACCAACACGAGCATCCATCCCGTGCAGCTGCTGCGAGGAGGGTCGTGTGAGCTAACTTGCAGGGGGCAGCTGATCCATGATTCTCTCTCATCGTGGATGTTTTTCTCTCTCTCCCTCTCCCTTCCTCTCTGAAATAAAAAAAAAAATAAAAAATAAAAATTTAAAAATAAGAAAACCCAAACACCTTTATTAAGGAGTCACAGAGAACCTGTGGGCCATGGAAAACCCCACAGGGGTCCAGGCCAACTGCCGCTACCACCACCCCTACCCTCCCAGACCGCCCACCAGACCCGTCAGCAGCCTGGGCGCCAGCAGCCCAGCACAGAAGCCTGCTGGCCAGGCAGCCCGAGGGACAGGCGGCAGGGGGATCCGCAGCAGGGAGCAGACTAAGGAACCGTGTCTAGAAACTCCTACATTTCTGAAATGGTGGGAAGAATGCATTCCAGGCAGATGTGGCCAGACCCTCTGACCCTGCAAGGACAGGGCAGGACATGGGCTCCTGTCTGGAGGTGAGTGTGCTCCCTTCCTCCTTGAAGCTCAGAGATCTACTCCAGCTCTGCCCGCCTCCTACCCACCGCAATGGACTCAACCTCAGAAACTGCTGAGGGGGAGGGCACCTCAGCCTCCCCCAAACCTTGTTCCAGAGCAGAGTACAGCAGAATGCAGGCGAAGTGGGCCTCTGGGAGCCAGAGGGGAGGGAAGCAGAGGAGAATTTGGTACTGGAGCCCTCGATGGTGCGGCTCAGTTGGTTGGGCGTCCTCCGGTGCACCGAAAGATTGCTTATTTGATTCCCAGTCAGGGCACATGCCCGGGTTGTGGGCTTGATCTGGGCAGGAGAGGTGCAGGGAGCAGCCAATCGAAGTTTCTCTCTCTCTCTCTCTCCCTTCCTCCCTCCCTCTCAAAAAAAAAAAATCCATTTTAAAAATCTTAAAAGAAGAAGAAGAAGAAGGAGGAGGAGGAGGAGGAGGAGGAGGAGGAGAAGGAGGTGGTAGTGGAATTGCTTAAGGATGTTGGCTATTGCACACAGTGAGGCATGGGCCATCTCAGCAAATCTACTCAACAATTTACGTTAAAGGAGGAAACGGAAGGTCAGAGGCGTTAAGCAACCTTCCCAGTCACTCAGTTGTGAGAGGCAAAACCTGAGATTCAAACGCAGGTCTATAGATCACCAGAGCTGAACCCTTCCCACTATCCCAGAAGCTGAAGGTACTTCCGGGTAAACTTGCAACCTCTGGGCAGGCCAGCAGCTCCCGCCCCCACCACCCAGCTCTGCCCGCCGTCCCACAGAGCCACAGGGGAGCTGGGCAGTGGCCCCAGGCGGTCCCGGGCCTGGGGCGGGCCGGGGCCAGGAGCTAAAGGGCAGTCCAGGACACGGGGCTGAGGCCACGCCCAGCTCTCACATCAGCCACAGAGAAGGTGCTGGGCCTTGAGGCTCCCTAGGGAGGCAGAAAGGCCGGGCAGGTTTATCTCCTGTTCTCAGCCTCCTCCTCGGATGGAGAGTTTGAATGCTTGTCTCTTTTGGCTTCCAAACACAAAGCCCATTGAGAAAGACCATGAATAATTAAAGGGGCAGCCAGGGAAGGGGGATGCTATGCCAGAATGCGGGCAATTGGCCTGTTTGGGCCAGGACAGGCCTGATGTCAACCGCTTCCCTCTCACAGCTCTGCAGACGCTCCCGACCCACTACCCTGCCAGTGCACAGGAGCCACGTGCCTTCATTCGCTCACTTACAACACATGCCGAGCACTGACTGTGTCAGGAACTCTGGTTCCATGTTGGGCAAGAGAAGACAGTCCCTAAACCAGGGAGCCTTTAGTCGAACAAGGATGACAAACATTAAAGACTCAAATATACATGAGTGTGTATCTGCAAACTGAGCTAAATGCAGAAGGAAAGGTTCCAGAGGGCATGCATGAGACTGAAAACAGGTAACGAGGTCCAGGTGGTGGTGGTGGCGTGTGTGTCCACTACCCTGAGGAAGTCAGGGAATTTTTTAAGCTGAGAAATTTTAATTAGATGGAAAGATTATAAATGTGAAGGGTGACCATCTAATTTATCATCCAAACCAGGACACCTGAAAATAACAGGAGATGCTATTAATAATTACATCAGGACAACAGGTGCAGACCAGATGCGCTATCACCCTATGCACATGTGTGGGGTCTTGGATGGTCAGGAAACAAAACATCACAGACCCCAAGGCGAAGGGAATAAGGCCCCCACGACTGGAAACCGCCAGGGGAGCTGGTGCAGGAGAGAGGGAACCAGAGATAGGTCAGCAGGCCCCGGGGGCAGAGGGCTCCTGCAAGGTGTTAGCATGGTTTCTCCTGAGAATAAAAGGAAGCCACTAAAGAGGTTATGTTTGATTTCAGCTGAGGGTTGGTAGGTGCAGGAATCAAATGTTGGTTTACACATAATTACACCTGCACCCTGACAGAGACAGCTAACTGCAGTGTGAAGAGCAGGTCAGACGTGGACAAGAATGGCAGCAGAGACCAGCTGGGAGACCACACAAAGGTCCAGGCAGGAAAATAAGGTGGTTGAGACCAAGGCAGCGGTGGTGCTGGGAACAGAGAAGCCGGTGGATACAGAGATATTCGGGGAGGGAGGAATCAGAGGCCACACCCAGATTTCAGAGCTGAGCCATCAGATTAACGAGCAGGTAAAGGGGCCATCCATGGGAACACGGCTCTCCACCCTGCCTGCCCAGACACCCGCAGCAGCTCACCACGGTCACCAAAGAAGGCCCACGGTCCTCAGCCTGACAGTCCAATCTGAAGGTCGAGCAGAAAGTCTTCAGAGACCAATTAACTCTACGAGGGACGTATTATTGTTATTAATCCCATCTCACAGATGAGAAAACTGAGACATGGAGCAGCTCACCATGTCGCTCCAGGTCACATCAAACAGTAGATGGAGGAGCCAGAAGTCAGGCTGCAGAGCCTCTGCTTCTAACCAGGCGTGCTCAGCCCGGACCTCCTTTCTCCCTCCTCTCTGCCGACCCTCCCGAGGACCCAGTCAGGCCACCTTCCAGGGCTGAGGCTGGCCGTGGAAGCTCCGGAAGCTCCCAGGATGAAGATAATCCTACTGGGCAGGAGGGCAGACAGCCGTGGCCCTGCCACAGCCAGCCGAATGGAGCAAGTCCACCGCCTCCGCGCTGCCACCACGGCGGCCTCGGCCCTCACCTCCGGCCTGAGGCTCTCCGCGTCCCCCGCCTTCCCTTTCCCCACACTCTGGTTCGAAGAATGTTTGCAGACACACAGCCCCGGGAGACCTGGGTTCCAATTCTGGTTCCGCCGCCACGGAGCCAAGGGCCTCAGGTCCGTTCCTTAAAGCACCCTGGTCTCAGCCCTGAAGGCTCCCACCGGCCCCACACCTGCCTCAGTGGGCTCCCGTGAAGACCAAGTGACTCAGCCCCTGGGAGCACACTCCGAGGAAGGAGCACCCCCACACTGGCCGAACGCAAAAACCCGCGGGAAACCCAGACCCCGCCCCGCCAGCAGCGCCGGCTCAGTGCGAGAACAGGCACGGTAAGTAATGCGAGCTCCAGATGAATCCCATACTCCGCAAGTCCCGGACACGGGTCTCCGGGAGCAGGAAGTCTTTATCACCTCACCTCCCTCCCGAGCACAGAAGGGAAAGAAGGGCGCGCCTGGGCTTTGTGCACACACAAAAGGACGACACCTGCCCCCACTCAGGGAGCCCATTGGGGGCAGAGGGCCAGCCCGAGCGATTTATATATTTATTTATTTATATATATTTTATTGATTTTGTAGAGAGGAAGGGAGAGAGATAGTTAGAGACATCGATGAGAGTCATCGATCAGCTGCCTCTTGCACACCCCCTACTGGGGATATGCCCACAACCAAGGTACATGCCCTTGACCGGAATCAAACCCGGGACCTTTCAGTCCCCAAGCCAACGCTCTATTCATTGAGCCAAACCGGTCTTGGCCAGCCCGAGCGATTTAAACCCATCATCTCCTTCAGTCCCAGCAACGGCCCTGCCAGACAGACTGGCTTCCCTTTGTAGATGAGGAAACTGAGGCTCAGAATAAGGGCCTGTGCAAAGACACAGCTAGTAAGATAGCAGGGACACACACACCCCGCACCGCCCCCAGGACTCTGATGCCAAAGCTAGGCTCTTCCCAACCCCTCGCAGCCTCTGCAGGAGGGGCTCTCCGCAGGGAGAGGCCAAAAGGAGGAGGCAGCTCCAAGCAGGACGGCCCTCCTGCACCCTCCCCGAGCCTGCACATGGCCCATGCATGGGTGGTCCCAGCATCCTATCCTGCGGGAGAAAGGGACACTCATGGAGAGGGAGGACACTGATTCCTGGCCCCAAATATGAGGGACACAGAGATCCTGGAGCCTGCACTCCAGAAAGACGGCCAGGACCCACCTAAGACACAGTCACATGGCAGCCCAGGGCAGGGGAGAGCTCTGAGCCAAAGTGTCTGGTGCTGGGGTGAGGAGCGGCTCCAAGAGGGCCTGGCAGGGAAGGGTGCCAGGAGCTGACCAGACGCTGAATCTAGAATCAAGACCCAGGAACCCGGGACCCCTTTCTTCTCCCCAGCACACAACACCCAGGCTTAGCGGGCAGCAGCTGGCCCCGCAGCGGAGTTCAGCAACCCCCGCTGCCCGGACAGGAAGCAATGTCCTCCTGCAGAGGAAGCTGCCGCCACCCAGCCAGACGGCAGCAGCCAGCCCTTTCCTCCTGCCCCCAGCCCCTCCAGGGGGAGCCAGCCTGGGACCAGACCACCGAGAAGCAGAGAGAAAACGCTGTGGCGGTCCCGAACCACGCCCTCCTGCACGGGGTCCTCGTCAGGCCTGGCGGCTGGCCACGCCTGTCCCACTTGGGCTGGCATGTAGTGACACATTTACGGAGCACATTGCTCTTATTATCCCCCTTACTCTTCACAACAAGCTTAAGTAGATTTTAATTCCCATTTGAGAGACGGAAACACTGAGGCCCCCCGAGGACAAGTAACCCAGATGGAGAAGACCAGGCCCCAAGCGAAAAACCAAGAGTTCCCTCCCACCTGGTCTCCAATTCTTTCTAGTGAGGTAAAACGGACACATAACATTACATTCATTTCAGGTGCATGACACAATAGTGTGATACTCCTAAGAGTCAAACCCCAAATTTTCCCACTGCTTTCTCTCTTTTCCTCTCCCTATCCACAAAGTATAGGCTACAGACCAGCCATGGCCAGAGTGAGACACCCCCACTCTCAAGGAGCCGCGCACACCCCGCCAGTGAGGCCCAGACTGAGCACCCACGGGGAGCAATTCGCAGGGCCCCGCAGGCGTCATGGAGGGGCCCACGCCAGGGAGCAGGCAGAAGCCAGCCTGTTCTGCACAGGGCTCTGGGCTGTGCCCGTATCCGGGGGCTGGACTTGAGACAGTGGTCAACGCCAGGTACAGCAGGCTTGGTGGCAGCAGGAATCAGAGAGGAGAGCGTGCTCTGTTAGTAAGAAACAGAACTTTTCTCCAAAGGAAGCCAGTTGTGCGTTCATGTCTGTAACTCACTGGCCAAAACTGCATCGCTCACTGCTCCAGCCCGCGAGGGAGCGGAGTCTGGGAGGCTAAAAAGCATCAGGAGAGGCTCCGGGAGAGAATCGGCCGGGGGCAGATGACCTGGGAGGGAAAAGGCCGATGGGGAGAGTGGGACCAGCTGTGGGGTCCCTGTCCTCCCCAGGGTGTCCAGGAGGCCCCAGCCGCCTCCCCAGGGTCTGTAGTAAAAGAAGGGTGGGGTCCTGGCCCCAAAGACCCTTCTCCACCAAAAGATGCCGGAGCTCCTCATGAGCTCGGCGCTCCAGACTTCGCAGAGCCGTGAGCGGCCGGCACTGGCCACGGCACGCCTGCGGCAGCCCAGCTGGCCAGCCCACCCACCTCCTCAGGCAGCTACTGTGGCAGGCCCGGCCAGCCAGGAGCCAGCCCTGGGGCAGGAGGCAGGAGGGAAGGGGGTGCAGGGCCCTCTGCTGACCTATCACCCCTGCCTCGGGGACACTTAGTAAGTACATCCACTGCAGCATTTCCGCTTCTGGGTACACACAGAAAAGAAATGAGAGCCAGGACTCCCAACAGATATTTGTACGCTCGTGCTCACAGCAGCAGTACGCGCGCAACAGCCCCAAAGTGGAAGCAATCCAAGTGTCCGTCAGCGGATGAATGGATAAACAAAACGTGTTCTACACATACAATAAAACAGCACTCGGCCTTAAAAAGGAAGGAGATTGTCACACGCTGCAACATGGATGAATCCTGACCGTTAGCTAAGTGAAACGAGCCAGTCACCAAAGGACAAACAGTGCCCCGATCCCACTTTAATGAGGTGCCTGAAGCAATCAAATGCACAGAGAAGAGAGAAGGAAGATGGTGGTCAGGGGCTGGAGGGGAAGGGAATGAGTGGGGAGCTGTCTAATGGGTACGGAGGTGCAGTTTGCAAGATGAAGAGAGTTCTGGGGATGATGGGACAGATGCACAACAATGTAAGCGTACTGGATGCCACCGCACTATACACACTTAAAAATGGTGAAAATGGTAACTTTTATGCTATTATAGTTTACCATAGAAATAGATAGATAGCCTGGCCAGCGTGGCTCAGTGGTTGAGCAGGAACCAGAGGTCACAGTTCGATCCCCGGTCAGGGCACATGCCTGGGCTGTGGGCTCCTACCCTAGTTGGGGCATACAGGAGGCAGCCAATCAATGGTTCTCTCTCATCATTGATGTTTCTAGCTCCCTCTCACTTCATCTCTGAAATCAATAAAAATGTACTTTTTAAAAATATAGATCAAACACATAAAATGTTATGTGTGGCACAGAGAAATAACAGTGTGACCTGTGGAAAAATTTTTTGTACTAGGAGCATGTCATACTTTCATAATAAAACCAAAAGAATGAAGATGTATAAACCAAAAATGTTTGGAATCATGACTCACGAGGGTGGTTAAGAACCCCCCACCCCCATAGAGAATGGGCAGTGCTGTCACCTGACTCCTCTCCTTGCCTCCAACCTGCCCCAGAGGACAAGCAACAACCCCCGTGCCCCACCCCCCAAACACACACACACACACACACACACACACACATACACACACACACACACACACACACACACAGTAAAGGCAGACGTGGGTGCGGGCCTGCTGGCTACATGGGGCCCCTGGCCCTCCCCTTGCAAAAATGGCAGCAGAGAAGTGCCCCCCAGGCCAGAGGCAATGGGTAGCTGGGGGTCCCCGCTCAGCCTCTGACTCCAGGCTGACTCTGGCTTTGGTTTCCCCGGAGGAAATGACCCGCCTGCCCTAGTTCCCTTTCTAGGAAGCCACAAGGGAATGACTTGGCCCAATCCCTACGGCGCAGCCTTTCCCCCCAGACAGCTCTGGTGGCACCCACGGCCCTCCACTGCAGGGGCTGAGGAAGCCGGAATGGAGAGGGAGGCGAGGGACGGGGGGCGAGGGGGAGGACAGCTCACCCGGCTGATGAAGGCACAGAGAAGGGAAGCACAGAGGACAAGATGGGTCTGGGCTCTTTCTACCCTCCATTCCCATCAAGAACACACAGGGGGGCAGGGGGGGATGCAGACTGGGGCTCTGATCTGATTGGCTGTGTGGCCTTGCCTCGGTTTCCTCGTCTGTAACACGAAGGGGATAGGACGTATCCTACCCAAGGCCCCTTCCTAGGCGTCGGTGAGAGCTGTGATGTGCCAGAACTGAGGAAGGGCACCTGGCCCGGGAACAAGAACTTCAGGATGGAGACTCAGAGGGAACCGCCAAGCTTCTAACTGGAACATCAGCACCCACCCTCAGGCCGAGCCACCCCATCATTCATCCAGTCAGCCTCTCTCAGCCCTCACTCTCTGCCAGGGCCCATGCTAGCCTGCATCGGCCCAGACCGGGCTCTCACTCATGGCCTCAGGAACATTGTCCCCAAGTGTCAAGACCTGCCACCCAGCCCCCGTCCTTCCCCAAGGCCAGCCAGTGAGGGAACAGCGTCTGGAAGAGTAAAACAAACATCAGAGGCACCAAACCCAGCTGAGTGTAGGAAGCGTGGTCTGAGCTCCAAGTCCACTCTGGGCCTCAGTTCCTGACACGTAGAGAGGACTGGGGCTGGTCTCCGTAGGGCCTTCCGGCTCTGACACCCGGGCATCCATGGGACACAAGCCCTTAACCCCGGGATCAGGGCAGGGAGGCCTGCCATCCAGGACCCTGGGGACGAGGATGCCAGGCGAGCCGAGCTGGCCGGGGGCCGACTGGGGTCCTGCGGCACCAGAATGGAGCTCGGCCCAGCAGGCCCAGCTGCCGCAGGCGAACATCTGCTTTAACTTCAGGGGTAAAATGCATGTCGGTCTGGGGTGGGTTCGGAGGAGCAGAGGGAAGCGGGGGGCATTCCCCGTGCATCGCTGCCTAGGAGGGGAAAGTTGCGCCCCCTCCTGCCCCGTGTCTGCCGAACAGGAACCGTAAACATAGCCTTTTTCTAAGGGAAGGCCTTAACATGAACCAGATGCTGCAGGGACTCTCTCCCCCACCCCCCTCCTGGCCCTAAAATTAAACCTTCGGTGTCTCCTCTGCCAGAATTCACTTGAAGGCCAAGCCTTAAAGAGCCAGCACCTCCGCTCCTCGCCCTCACACGCTCTCAATCACGCCCCTGCTTAAACAAAACGTCAAAGCCGCCAAGTGCCATGTGTGGATGGAGCGGCCCCCCGGGAGCGCCTGGCGCCCATGCGGCCAGGGGCAGATTCACAAGGAGGGGGTCACCGGAGGAGGGGCGCTGACCTTCACCTCCAGCCCGGAAGGGACCAAAGGGCAGCCTTCTGGGGATGGTCCCCCTCCTGGGGCTTTGCCCCTAAGAGGCTCAGAGAGGGCTTGCAGACAGAGGGCAGCTACCACCCCACCCCACCCCCAAGGAGACTATGCACCAGCCCTCTATCTCCCTGAGGGACCCTGGAGATTCCTGGAACAGTTCATTTCCAGGACTTGAGTTCCCAGTCTCTAGAAAATGGGGTAAGTAGCAGGCCTCGCATTGCCCTGACCTCACTCAGAGCCGTGGGGATCCGGACGGAGCCCATCTTAAGGGAAATGGATTCTGCTGGGCTTTGCAGGCTTCCCAGCTGCCAGGCTGGCTGCTCTGCTGCCCTGAACGCTCCCCTGGACCTATGGGCTCCTCCAGCCCTGCTGAAGGCCCAGACCATCCACCCACCACCAGCACCTTCCATCACCTCCCTCCCCATGTCCTCATCACCTCCCCATGCCCCCACCGGGCCAGGGTCACGCCTCAGCACCCAGCACCAATCAGCTTGCCCAGCAGAGGCACGTCTTGTCATCCCCCTGTCCTTAAGCTCAGGGACCACTTCTCAGCCCTCCGTGCCTCCCAGCATACACCGAGGTGCTCAGAACAGACGGTTCAAGTTCACAGAGCTGCCATTGCTCAAGCAAAGGGACAGGAGACAGCAGACGAGTGTTTGGAGAGGGATGGTGCTTCAGAGAGAAATTCCCTGACTTGCTATAAAATGTAAATGTCACTTTTCTTTAAAAAGTAGTATTTTCTACTTTTTTCAGTCTACTTCAATAAAAAGAGAATCTTTATATATGTTTTCAATGATTTCAAAGTGAGGAAGGGAGAAGAATGAAACATCAATGAAGAAAGAGAATCATTGATCAGCTGCCTCCTACCTGCCCCCTATGGGGATCCAACCCACAACCTGGGCATGTGCCCTGGTTCAGAGGTTGATGCTGAACCACTGAGCCACACCAGCTGGGCAAAATAAAGAATATTCTTAATCGTTTCTTTGTTTCAGTTGGGTAATTTCCTTAGGACACAGCCTGGGGTGGAATTACTAGGCCAAAAGAGTATAAACATTTTCAAAGCTTTCACTACACAAATGAGCCAGGACGCTCACCCACAGACTGTACCTAACCTCAATGCTTCTGAACACAGTGCATCCACATGCTCAGCCAGAAAGCTACCCTGCTAGGAATTCTTTCCTCCTTTCCAAACTGCCTCTCAGTGAAGTTGCATTGACTGGAAGGTTGCATCTTCTCTGGGCCTCCTGGGGAGCCTGTCTCTTAAATCTCACCCCAAGTCCCACCACCTCTATACTAATCCTGCAAGCTTGGTCCACTCTGATGTCAGTGATGCCAAACTCAATCTCACCCCCTCCCCCATTTCTGAGGCTGCTGGTCCCCTCTTTACTGTGGGCCCTATGGTGCTACATCTCCCCTGAGAAATGGCCAGTGGGCGGACAAGCAGTCAGAGGGCTTCTTGGCATAGAGCCCCCAAGATTTACCCTATGATCATCAGGGAAATGCCTGTTAAACAGTCAGTCCTACAGGCCTGCCCAGCGTCCACTGCCTGGGCCCTGTCTCCAGGGGGCAGTTTGAATCTGTACCAGCAAAACACACGGCTGCTGGCAGACCCCCAGGCTGAACCCATCCCCATCAGACAATGAGGAGGCGTTCACAGCCTAGAGCCAACCCAAACCCTGTAGCCACGCTGTCTGGAGGAAAGCTAGAAGCCAGACAACAGCCCACAGTCAGAAGTTGGCTCAGCTGAGATGCGCGGATCAGAGGTCACTAAGGTGGGACAGGGAGGGGAGCAGGGCGAGGCAGGATACAGAACGCTGAAAAGCCCTCTCTCCACAGGAAACCAAACAACAGAGCTGGCAGGTCATTGAAGGACACAGATGTTTGTGCTAGGTGGCAGGGAGGGCCCATGAGCAGGCCGAGGGACTGCTGGGCAGGGTGGGGATGGCCTGTCTGATAGGGATGGCCCAGCATGAGTCAGTGTGCCCTCCACCTCTCACTGCAGTGCTGCTGTAAAGCAGCCATGCAGCCCTGGCTGGTGTGCTCAGTGGTAAGAGCATTGCCCCATGGATTGAAGGGTCGAGGGTTCAATTCCCAGGCAAGGGCGCGTACCTGGGTTTCAGGTTCAATCCAGAGCCCCAGTCGGGATCCATATGTCTGTATCGCTCGCTCGCTCGCTCTCTCTTTCTCTCTCTCTTTCTCTCTCTCTCTCTCTCTCTCTCTCTCCCCCCAACCCCCTTAAAAAAAATCCATGGAAATATTACCCTTGAGTGAGGATTAATAGATAAACAACAACAACAAAAGAATAAGTAGTAGCTTGCTAGAAATGCAGGCTCCTGGGTTCTGAATTCAGAGCATCTGGTTTGGCAGGTCTGGGCAAGGCCCAGGAGGCCACAATTTGTACATGAGCCCCAGGTGGACTGTAGACCAGCTTCCAGGGAATATGGCCTCGGAGTGAAATCTCCACTTGGGTGGTAGAGGGTGGACATGCCCACGGGAGCCAGAATTCCTACAGGAAAGCTGTGGGCACCTGGAGCAGGTGAGGCCCCTAACTGCCACCTGCGCCCACCCCTACAGCAAAGGGCCCTCTCCTTCCGAGAGCAAAGCTCAAGCCATTGTCTCCTGGGAGTCCCTCCCTCTCTCCCAATTACCGTGACTCTCAACTGGACCAGCCTCTATCTACGGTTCACTGTGCTTTTCTGGGTGGGGAGAGGCAGAGGGTCGGCCGTCTCACAAACCAGACAGAACAAATCAATCCCAGCCCGTCCGTCCACATGGCCAAGAGCTGGAGCCAAGAGGGAGCAGTTTAACAAACAACCAGAACAGCAGCGAGACATTCCAGCGGCTTCCGCCTGCCTTCGCTGCTCCCAAGGAAATGTCCCAACACCAAGATTCTCTCTGGTGAATTCACTGGCTCCCACGTCCTCACCGTGTCCGATGGGCTGGCCCTAAGACGCTCAGCACTAGGGACGGCAAACCCCCTCCAACCTCCTGCAAGAGAACCTGAGTCCCACCCGTGGGCAGGGGCCTGGGTGACTCTAAGATGCCATCGTTTAAGGATCATCTCTTCCTCCCCCAAGCAGCACCAGCTGCGGTCCTGCCCAAACCCCACCGGCTCCATCATGGAAGGGCCAGAGTTGCAGGAGAAAAGGGCCTTTTGTGCATCACCTCCTACATGTTGAAAACGACACCAACTTCCAGGTGCGCACAGCACCACGCACTCCTGCTGTAGTCACCGGGAGGGGGGGGGAGGGGGGGCACCTGAAGCCACCCGAGAAATCTTCGGCTGGCACTCAGAGCTCCTGGGCACGGACGCCTCAGTCCCTATTTGAGGTCATGTCATTCCATGAACAGCCCACCTTCTCCCCATCCCAGCTTCCGTGCAATTCAGTCAGGCACTTCACTGCTCAGGTGACAGGGGAGTTAGCTGCCCAGGGATAGGGAGAGAAGTAACACCATGGGTTGGGGGTGCCAGCAACCCTCAGCCCAGAACCAGCAGCCCCATCAAGCGTTTAACAAGGCCCGGGTGGTGCGGCTGAGCCCTGACCTACAACCAGGAGGCCATAGTCCCATTCCCAGTCGGCTTGGGGCTCCATCGGGTGTGTGTGTGTGTGTGTGTGTGTGTGTGTGTGTGTGTGTGTGTGTGCAGGAGGCAGCTAATCAATGATTCTCATCATTGATGTTTCTCCTCTCCATTCCACTTTCTTTTTCTTTTCTTTTTTTAATATATTTTGTTGATTTTTTTACAGAGAGGAAGGGAGATAGAGAGCTAGAAACATCGATGAGAGAGAGTCATCGATCAGCTGCCTCTTGCACACCCCCTACTAGGGATATGCCCGCAACCAAGGCACATGCCCTTGACCGGAATCGAACCCTGGACCCTTCAGTCTGCAGGCTAACGCTCCACTGAGCCAAACTGGTTTCGGCTCCATTCCTCTTTCTGAAATTAATAAAGACTTTTTTTTTTTTTAAGTTCAGCAAGGGCCGAGCCAGCACAGGAAGCGGTCTCTCCTCCCGACGGTGGGGCAGGGGAGAGGTCACCTGGGGCTTCCTCCCCACGGTGGGGGCGGGCGGAGGAGAGGTCACCTGGACCATGGAATGTTTGGTCGAGAGAAGTGACGCGGGGAAGTGAGAGCGGGGAGCAGAGACGGCAGGTTTAGGTTCTCGTTTACGACGTTCCCACTTCCCTCCCCTTTACCAAACACCCTGCCCTTCGACAGGCCTCCCAGACGGGCAGGAACTTGGAGGATGTGGTCAGGACCCAGGTCTGGGCAAAATCTGCTCAGACACATCCCACATCTGACCACTTCTCCCACCGACCCTCATCTTGCCTGGGTCTTGCCTGGCCTGTGGCAGGTACTGAGGAATCGGCTAAGTTGCCAGTGGACGACACTGTTTCACACTCCCTTGCCAAATTCTTAAATCCTGACGGTGCCGGAACCACCTCCCTTTGTATCTGGCACTGGATTAGAATGTGAGCGAGGCCTTCGGAACTCAGACAGGTGAGGGGCTGGGAAGATACGTTGGGTCAGAGGAAAGCCAGGTGTCCCTGTGCCAGGTAGGGGGCACCGAGGGACAGGCACTAACGGGGGACCGTGAGCTCAAACCCCGGCCTGACGAGAAGCGATAGGTTCATTGCAACAGCACACCAACCCAGTACCCACCCAGCACCCACCCAGCACCCACCCAGCACCCACCCAGCACCTCCACACCTCCAGGTATCACGGCTGCAGATCTCTCTCTTCTCTTCTATGTACGTGGCTATCTTTTCCACAACAAACATTACTTTTCTTCATAGTGAGAAAGGAAAAAATAGGTTGTGCATTGCTGGTGGTACGTTAAGCTGGTTCGTTTTATAAAGAGGCCTGATTGAGAGGTGAAAGGACCCGTACAGTGATCATTCGAATGTCTTTGACCAATTCACTCAGCTCCCATTAGCCTCAACGGCAGGGAAACGTCCAGGCCAAAAGAATGTTTACGGAGGAGTTATCTATGGGAGCCCCAAACGGGAAACCATGAAAAGGCCCAGTGATGGAGAGTTCAGGGGAGGGCATATGTCCCCTGGCTGAGGAGTGAGGCGGCGGTGTAGGCCCATCCCCAGGCCAAACCCCGGCTGGCGCTCCGTTTCCTTCCCAAAGGGCCTCATCCTGCTCCGTGGCAGAGGCCTGAGGCCAGGATCGCGGAGCGGAGACACAGCGCAGACCGAACGAGCTTCTAGAAGGCAGCAGTGGCCTCCGCGGCTTCCTCCTGAGAAGGCTGGGTGGGCCAAGCGCTCCTTTTCCCAGCGAAACAGCAGCAGCCGCTTGGCTCTGCCCTCCGGTGCCCAGCAGCTAATGCAAACAGCTGTCTCCGCAGTCCAGGCCTCAGAGGACCTCTGAGCGCCCGCCCAGGAGTGCACACGGACTGCCCCAGGTCCTGCCCGGCAGGTGCCGGGAGAGTCTCCAGGAAATGCTGCTGAGCACCCAAGGACCGGGCCTTCTCATGCTCAGCCTCCACAAACAGTAGGACAGGATGGCACCCCTCCGCGCCCCACAGAAATGCCTCCACACGTAACACCACGCCTCCGGCTCCGAGGGAGGTTGATCTAAGGACCGTTAGACAAAAAAGGTTCCTGTGGGTTCCAGGGCATTAAGGCTGACAGCATCATCCCCACTGCTGCTCTCCTAACGTGGAAAAGCCCTCGGCGTTCGGGACTTAAAAAGGAGGTTCTTCCCCATGAACTGATAAGAGTTCCCTCTACTCGGACAGAAACCTATGACATTCCAGTTCCCCCTTCGGTTTGGGGGCCAGGGAGCTCGGGGCCAGGGTCAGTGCGGACTCACAAAAGCTCAGCTCTTTTCACCTCGTTTTCTCAGTTACCTCACCGCCACCCTGATGAAGCTCCAGATCTCCCAACTTCGATTTAAAACTCGGCTACCCATGAGCCTTGTAATGTGTTCTCCTCAAATGCTTTTTGTTTAAAGAGGCAGGAAAGTACAAATAAATATATACTCATGAAACCGTCTCTATACTTGGATCTCACTTCTCCAGGGAAGGAACATGAAGGCGGTGTGGCTACAGAAGAAAAAAAAAATGCCTTCGATAAAATGTCATATGTGGAAATAAAGAAGCAGACTCCACTGGATATGCTCTTTGATTACCACTGCTTTTGTAATGTGTTTTTATTGATTTTTAGAGAAAAGGGAAGGGAGAGAGAGAGGCAGAGACAGAAACATTGATGAAAGAGAAACATCAATCAGCTGCCTCCTGCACACCCGCTGCTGGAGATCTAACCCACAACCCTGGCATGTGCCCTGACGGGGAATCGAACCAGTGACCTCTCCATTCATGAGTTGATGCTCAACCACTGAGCAACACTGGCTGGGCTGATTGCCACGACTGAAGTAAAGCAAGCATGAGGATAAAAACAAAAATAGGTTTTTGAAAATATAAGTACTTGCATTTAGGTGAAAGGGTTAAAATGGTCATTTCCCCCCCACCCCCCACCCCTGCCCCCAAGTTGTCTTCTCAAAGGGAAGCAGAGCCCCCTGTGGGTGGAGCAGGTAGGCAAGCAGAAGGTGGAAGCGCGGAGTCCCCTGACCCTCCAATGTCATCCCCCAGGTAGCAGCACTGGGAGGGAGGGGATAGGCCACAAGCCCCCACCTGAACCCTTAGGGACTGGACCCAGTAGGCGATGGTCTGCATTTCTCAAGGTCTTGGGGAAGGTTCTGGTGCCCTGAAATCACAGCTATTGAGATTCCTGCCAACCCCTTCAGTTAGCGGGCATGTTCTGACCACTCCCTCTCAAGAACAGAACTGGGCCCTAGGACACATGGCTGGAGGAGGGGCGAGGTATGGGGGGGGGGGGGGGGAGATGGGGGGAGCAGGGGGCAGGCCAGGAGCCAGGAACCATGATCTCCAGGTGCCTAGGACTTGATTGGCATAGGAGCGACCCCCTCAACCTTCCCCCTCAACCTCCCCATGTCAAATCAAACGCCTCCCTCCAGAAAGCTTTCCTCATCACTCCCAGCAGCTACTCCCACACCTGACCGGGAGACATTCACAGAAACTCTCAGCGTCCCTGAAATCACATCCTCAGGATCCATCCAGCTCCCAGGACAGCTGAGGTCAGTGCCCATCCGAAGGAGCTAAGCGGCCTACAGACAGTCCTGCAGGCTCAGTCCTGCTAAGGGCCAAGAATTGGCCAACTGGACTAAAGGTTCCTCCTGCCGCCTCTGGAGAACAAGCAGGAGTCAGGGGCAGGCTGATGCATCACCTCAAAGGTGAGTGAGCTCATTCCCCCCAGGGCATCCTCCAAAGGAAACCCCTTAACCTGCCCTCCTCCAGCCTCAATCCTCAACCCTCAAACCCGGAGTGAGGAGGGCCAGGATGGCAGAGCCCCCTCCCGCCACCTGCATCAATACCTTGAGTCTAGCTGATCCCTTTTAAACCAGGACACTCATCTTCCTACATTATAATCACTATGTTGTATACCTGAAACAAATATAATATTGTATGTCAATGGTAATCAAAAAATTTAAATATTTTTAAATGTTATGAGACAAAGGGTATGATATATACACTAGAGTCCCGGTGCATGAAAATTCATGCACTAAGGGGGGTTCCCTCTAGCCTAGCCTGCCCTCTCTCACAGTCCAGGAGCCCTCAGGGGCAGGAGACGACCCATCACACCTCTGCTGATGCCACTGCCCTGGTTACCTGAGCCTTGGGTGGCCCTGGGCAGCTGGGGGGCTGAGAGGACTGGGTGCCACCATCTTGTGGCTATAGGCACAGCCATCTCTGAGGGCGTGGCAGTCAATTAGCATATTCCCTCCTTATTGGCTGTGGGCGCCACCATCTTTGCAACAGTGTGAGGGTCAATTAGCATATCCCCTCTTTATTAGATAGGATATTTATAAAAGGTCCAATACAGCAAAAAGTAAAAAAGGAGCCTGGACAGTGTTGCTCAGTGGTTGAGCATCAACCTATGAACCAGGAGGTCATGGTTCCTGTTCGGGGTACATGCAGGAGGCAGCCAATCAGATTCTTTCCCGTCATTGATGTCTCTCTCTCTCTCTCTCTCCCCCCATCTCTTCCTCTGAAATAAATTTTATTCACACACATACACATATGAAATAACATAAACAAAGACCAGGAAACTCGTGACCTAACAGTTCATTCCTTCTCTGAAATGTTTGACTGGGAAAAATTCTGAGCTAGGCTTCATCTCCCCACAACCCCCACCAAGACCCCCTGTCCCCTGTGGGCCTACCAACACGGCAAGTCCACAGCCCTTCTTCCTGAAGACAGCCTGGCCTCCTCCAGAAAGCCAGGGTCCTTCCACATTCCTGACATGGTCCCTCCTTCCCTCCGCTCCACAGGGATTCCATGGTCTCTAGCCTCTCAACTCGAGGTGACCTGTTCAGACAGCCGAGTGCTGAGCAGGTCTTAAGACAAGCCCACTACTGCCCAGAAAATGGCCCGAGCTTGTCCCTCCACTGACTCACCCTGTACTCACTCTCACCCACCCCGGGGCCTCTTCCTCTCCCGCTGCTCCCTGCCCATCCTTCACATCCATCTCCTCCTCCTCCCTTCCCCAGAACTTGACACTCGATGTTTCATGCCTTTGGTCATAGCTTTGTCTGGCCCACCTCCCTCATCCTTCACCTCCAACCCCCTTTTTCCATGACTCACTCTTACATGTTCCAGATTTAAATCTTAGCTCCCATTGTCACCTCCTGCAGGAAATCTCGCCTGTCTCCTCCAGGTAGACGGGGCCTGCCCCGGGCTCCCTTCACTGAGGGATGTGGCAGTGCTGAACATGACAGGGAAGTGCCAATTCACGGATCTCTTATCCTCTGGCCTCCTGAGAGGCACGGATCACGCCTCTGTCCCTGATCTAGAAAAAGCGAGTGCTTTGAATTTGTTAAATCTGGGTGGTGAGTGCATGGGTATTTATTTCCCTATTCTCCGTACGTATTTTTTAAGTCCAGATTACATTAAATGTTATTTTTAAAATATATTTTTATTAACTTCAGAGAGAAGGGGAGAGGGAGAGAGAGATAGAAACATCAACGATGAGAGAGAGTCATTGATCTGCTGCCTCCTGCACATATCCTACTGGGGATCAAGCCTGCAACCCGGACAGGTGCCCTGACTAGGAATCAAACCGCTATCTCCTGGTTCATAGGTCAACCCTCTACCACTGAGCCACACCAGCCGGGCTAAAGTCAATATAATTTTGAATTGGTTTCAGCTGTACAGCACAACAGTCAGACAATCATAGATCTCACCAAGTGCTCCTCCCAAAACTTCCCCCCAATACTGCGATAACCATACATATTTATCACAGTATTATTGACTATATTCCCTATGCTGTACGTTACATCCCCAGGACCATTTTGTTACTACCAACTGAACTTCTTAATCTTCACCTTTTTCACCCTATCCCCCACACCCCCTACCCTCTCTCTGTACTTTCTCTTATATTTGAAATGTCATTTTTAAAAAGTGATTTATCCAAAACCAGTTTGGCTCAGTGGATAGAGCATCGGCCTGTAGACTGAATGGTCCCAGGTTCGATTCCGGTCAAGGGCATGTACCAGTAGGGGGTGTGCAGGAGGCAGCTGATGGATGTTTCTCTTTCATCAATGTTTCTCTCTCTCTCCCTCTCCCTTCCTCTCTGTAAAAAATCAATAAAATATATTTTTTTTAAATAAATAAAAAGTGATTTGAATGGATGGCCTATTTCTGGCTGCAGTGTCTTCGGCCCTGCATCTCACGGGTCTGCTGACTCCCCTCCCACCTGGGCAGGAGCGCAATGCCACCTGGCCATGTACTGAGTGAAGTCAGTTCAAATCATCAGGTTAGCGCCCACTACATACCTGGCACAGCAGGACCACGAGGGTGAGCTTTTATTAGTTCTATCGTATCATTTTACCTCCAGTCTTCGTACTAGCTTCCTAATCTCACTGTGAAATAACCCAGGTGGCTAAATATGACCGGCAGGTTCCTCTGCTAATTGTTGAAGCTGGGAAATGGGTGCGCAGGGATTCGTTCCATTATTCTCTACTCCTGTGTTTGAATCTTCCCATAGTAAGTGTGTTTTTTTAATTCATTCCTTCACACCACTAACACTCCTTAAGTGCCTACCAAATACCAGGCATCATGGATAAAGAGAGAAATAAGAAACAAGCCCCACAAGGGATTGATAACTATTAAATTCTAAGTTGTTCTTATCTCTCCCTGGAAATCAAACACCTAATGGCGCTATGCTATGCTTACCTCCCCAAAGAAACGATGAGCTAATGAGGGGCTTCGGGTACTGTGTCTCCCAGCCCTGCCTTCTCCCCTACCCTGAAAGTCTCCCCAGACGCAGAGGCACCCCTATTCTGTCAGTGGTTACAGGAAGCACAGGTTGGGCCTCAGGGCTGCCACGGATCTCACACACACACAGGAGGCCTTGCAGGTCCCTGCAACTTATGCAACTTTCCCTCAAAGGGCAGGCTCCAAGTGCCCTTCATCCGATCATTACAACTTCCCCTAGAACCCACCGGCACTCCGGGGCTAGGCCAGCTGTGGGGACAGCAATAAAGGCCACATGGAGGCCCCCGACCTCAAGGACCACAGTCTTATTAACAAGGAACCCTTGGATTCAAATCCGAGCTCTGCCACTCACCAGCCTGGGCCAAGTACTCAACCTCTCTGAGCTTCGGTTTTTCCATCTGTAAAATGTCCACCTCACGAGGCTATTGTGAGCATGGTTAGTGCACAGAAAGTCCTTGTCCCAGTGCTTAGGTGTAAAGAGCTAAAAACAGTGCCAGTCCAACAGCATTAGAAGTTAGTGTGCACAGCCGTAACCAGTTTAGCTCAGTGGATAGAGGGTCGGCCTGCGGACTGAAGGGTCCCAGGTTGGATTCCCGTCAAGGGCATGTACCTTGGTTGGGGGCACATCCCCAGTAGGGGGTGTGCAGGAGGCAGCTGATCGATGTTTCTCTCTCATCGATGTTTCTAATTCTCTATCCCACTCCCTTCCTCTCTGTAAAAAAATTTATATATATATATATATATATATATATATATATATATATATATATATATATATTTGTACAGAGAGGAAGGGAGATAGAGAGCTAGAAACATCGATGAGAGAGAGTCATCGATCAGCTGCCTCCTGCACACCCCCTACTGGGGATATGCCCGCAACCAAGGTACATGCCCTTGACCGGAATCGAACCCGGGTCCCTTCAGTCCCCAAGCCGACGCTCTATCCATTGAGCCAAACCGGTCTTGGCAAAATATATATTTTTTTAAAAGAAGTTAGTGTGCACAGCTCTTAGAGGAGAGTTGTTGTTGTTGCTGTTGTTGTTATTGCCGGTCCAAGTGCCGATGGGACTGAAGCTCTTTGAAAGGAGGCGGTCACGGGCAGGGCAGAGCAGGGGCAGGCTCCTCAGGCTTCCGGCTGCCCTCGCATTAGTGCTCGCCGCCTGAGCTCCCTGAGCAATGCCCAGCCCAGCATACGGGTTAGAGGTGCCCACAGCCTGTAAATGCTTTCCATCTGGCCTCCTCTCTCCTCCCCGGGGAGCCGCCCCAGCCCACCGCCCGGAGGCTGCAGCCAGGCTGACGAGAGCTTCATTGTTGTTGGTCTTTCCCTTCCCTGTTTTTTGGATTTTGGGGGCCAGCTGCCACTTTCTGCTTACTCTGGGTGTCAGCGGGTGCAGGCACTTCAGGCCCACAGACCCAGGTGTGAATCTCAGTCTGCCATACACTACTTCAACGCATTCTTTCACTTCTCAGGCTCTGACCCCCTCACCTGTAAATGGGGCTAACACATCCCACTTTGTTATGGGTTTGAAAAAAGTGTGGCCCTAACCGGTTTGGCTCAGTGGACAGAGCGTCGGCCTGAGGACTGAAGGGTCACAGGTTCGATTCCGGTCAAGGGCATGTACCTTGGTTGCGGGCACATCCCCAGTAGGGTGTGTGCAGAAGGTAGCTGATTGATGTTTCTCTCTCATCGATGTTTCTAATTCTCTATCCCTCTCCCTTCCTCTCTGTAAAAAATCAATAAAATATACTTTTTAAAAAAAGAAAGAAAAAGAGTGTGTATGCACAGCAGTCCGTGCAGGACCTGCAATGACAGGGGAACACTGCCGTGGCCGTGGCAGAGGGTCGAGGCCTGGACGGAGCACGTCTATGGACACAGGAGCAGCCCAAGAAGTGCCCCAGCCAAGGCAAGGCCAGCACCCCTGCCCCCAGGAAGGCGAGGAAAGCACCCCCCACTGCCCAAAGGGAAGGCCCAGCACAGCTTCATCCAAGACCCCTGCAGAGCAAGAGGGAAAGAGGCAGACAAGAAGGAAGGAAGGGGCAGAGGGAAGTATGGCAGAATAAAAAGCCTCCATGTGGCTGAGCCACTCCAACTCACTGCTCAACACAGTGCTGGGACCTCTAGAGTCAGGGACCGTGAGGCGGCCACTTCCGGGTTTTGGAATGGGCAGGAATGTGTCAGGAGTCAGGAGAGCGGTCTTTGGGAAGCTGGGGACCGGCTCCATCTCTGGTAAGGGGCTTCCTTCTCCAGGCAGGGCTGACCTCATCCCCCTTCCCCCCAGCAGGTGTGTCCAGGCTGCCCTGGTGAGAGGAGGCAGGCAGGGCAGTAATTAGGAGTGAGTTCTGGCCAGACAGCCCTGGGGTCCCAGGCCACAACCCCACTCAACAGTATGGGTTGGGACAAGTTATTTAATCTCCATAATCCTCAACTTCTTTGGAAAAGTGGAAATGAAAATGGGATATACCTACTTCACAGGGGTATGAACACTCTCTGACATGCACTCAGCACAGGGTGGGAGTGTGGGTGTTAGCTGTGAGGTCAGGACCAAGGCCACCAGCACCACCACCACTGTATCATCTTGTCCCACTGGTTCATCTCTTTTTTTCTTTTTTTTTTATTTCAGAGAGGAAGGAAGAGGGAAAGAGAGATACAAACACCAATGAGGCCTGGCCGGTGTGGATCAGTGATTGAGCCCAGGATATCACGGTTCGATTCCCGGTCAGGGCACATGCCTGGGCTGCAGGTCTGATCCCCAGTGTGGGATGTGTAGGAGGCAGCCAACCAATGATTCTCTCTCATCATTGATGTTTCTATCTCTCTTTTCTTTTCCCTTCCTCTCTGAAATCAATTTTTTAAAAAAAATTTAAATAAAGGAAGTGTAAAAAATAAAAAGAAACCTCAATGAGAAAAGAAAATCATTGGTCAGCTGCCTCCTGCCCACCCCACATTGGGGATCAAGCCTACAATCGGACATGTGACCAGACGGGGAACTGGACATAAGTCAACACTGAGCTCAACCACTGAATCAGCTGGTCAGGCTCTCTGGCTCATTTCTTTCTCCCCTCCTCAATAGCAAAATCAGGAGCCAGTGTGAAGGTGACCATGCAAAGGGCTCACGTGTCCATCATCACCTCCAACCTGGCAGAGTACAGCTGCCAGCATGTATGAAATGCACCTGAACTTGACCACCCACACACTAGTCAGAACCTAGCAGCTCCATCTGCCTTCAAGCCCAGCCTGCCTGTCTGTCAACAGGTGTTCTGGGGCCCACCCAGAAGGATGACTTCAGAAGACAGCTTACATGTGCCCCAAATAAAGAGTCCTTTATCAAAACCATCCCCATAAGGAATGCATCCATGGCAGTGTGTCCCTTGGACAAGTCAGATCACCAACTATGGTCTTCAGTCTCTTCATCTAAGGGGCAAGGGTCAGCTGACAGTATAGGTCCCTTCGGGCTTGGGCATTCGATGATTTTATTTTTTCAAACTACGACAAGGGACAGAAGGGATAGAGCTGGGTTTTGAGAGTAAACAAAGTAAGAAACAAGGCTGCTTACTGGCATCAGTCCCTTGGGCAATTTCCAGACTGAAACCCTTGCTCCCTGGCTCCGGCTGGGGTTTCTCCTACCCGCTGAGCCACAGGCAGGCCACCTCCCTCACACGGGCCTGTGGGGCAGCCAAGCCTACACAAAGGACCAATTATGACCATCCACCTTGCAATGGGCAGAGATGCCCTCCCCACTACTCCTGAGCCACCCCCACGCACCCCACCCCTCACCCCCCGGAGCTAGCAAATAGCTAAGGGACTTTTACCAACTCCAAACAAGGCCTTCTCTCCCCTCCCCTCCCCTCCCCGGGCACCTGGCTTCCCACTTGGCCACACCCCAGCAGGCGTTTCCAGAGTAAGAGAGCGCAGGGCCCAGACACAGAGCACTCTGGATCCATAAGAAAAGCTCATTTACCTGGTCCACCCACGCCCTCCCTAGAGGGTGAGAGCAAATTCCTGAAAGCTGAGGACACAGGAGACTCCTACAGATAAGAGGCTGTGCAAGCGGAGCAGTTTAGCTGCAGGACCAGGCTGGGAAGCCCTAGGTCAACCTCAAGGTCACCGCAAGAAATGCTTGACAGCTGAGTGGCTTCCCCTGACCAGAGCACAGACGCGCAGACTGCTGGCGTGGAGCTGGACCCTGGAGGTCATCTCCCTGCAATAGCCCCAGTGAGAGGCTTACTACAGAGCACCACTGCCGTCATACCGCCCAGCCCCTCATTTTTTTATTTTTTTGTTAATCCTCACCTGAGGATATTCTTACCACTGGTTATTTTAGAGAGTAGAAAGGAGAAGATGAGAATGAGAGAGAGAGAGAAAGAGAGAGAGAGAGAGAGAGAGAGAGAGAGAGAGAGAGAGAGAGAGAGAGAGAGAGAGAGAGAAACATCAATTTGTTGCCTCCCACACACACCCTGACAGGAGCAGGGGATCAAGCCTGCAACAGAGGCACATGCCCTTGACCAGAATGGGAACAGGGATTCAGTCCACAGGCCAACACTCCAACCACCCAGCCAAATCGGCGAGGGCCAGCCCCTCATTCTATAGGTAAGGATCCAGTGTGACTTGTCAACATCATGCAGTAGCCACAGGCAGCTTTAAGACGAGACCCCAGGCCCGGCTGGTGTGGCTAGGTGGGTTGAGCACCGTGCCATGCACCGAGAGGCCACCAGCTCAGTTTTGGTCAGAGCTCCATCACCAGTAGGGGGCGTGCAGGAGGCAGTCTATCCGTAGATCTCTCTCCCCTCTCCCTTTCCTTTGTCTCTAAAATCAATAAAAATATATTTTAAGAAAGACAGTCTCCTGGGGCCCTGGTACATAAACACAATCGTACTCCCTATGCTGAGGGGACAGGACACAGTCCTCCCAGACAGGAATCTGGCCTAATAGTGCAAAAAGGACAGTGTTTGGCCCTGATTGGTTTGGCTCAGTGGATAGAATGCCGGCCTGTGGACTGAAAGGTCCCAGGTTTGATTCCGGTCAGGGGCATGTGCCTTGGTTGCGGGCACATCCCCAGTTGGGGGTGTGCGGGAGGCAGATCGATGTTTCTCTCTCATCAATGTTTCTAACTATCTCTTTCCTTTCCTCTCTGTAAAAAATCAATAAAAAAATATATTTTTAAAAAATCAAAATATATATTTTTTAAAAAGGACAGTATTTTTCCACACCTTTCCCTCTCCTCAATGCCACCCCACAGGGTCCCAACAGGAAAGAAGCAGAAAGCAGGTGGGCCACAGTCCCGCACGCTGGGAGCTGGAGGGTCCAGAGGTGCTGGCTGGTCCCACGCGCCCACGGATGCTGTGGCTAAAGACACGGGACTGGGCCGAGGAGAAGGAAAACCCAGGCCCAGGTTTTACTTCCTCTGAGGCCCCTGAACCCACACACGAGGACAAGAAACTCCCTAAGTTTTTCTCAAGTCGGGCTCCGGCCAAAAGCCATCGGCAGGGAGCGGAGGGACGTGTTAGCACGGCCAGTGCCTCGGGAGAGGAATCTGAAGTGGGCCGCGGGCCCAAAGAGGAGAAACCGCAGCGTGCCGGCCTAATATGGAGCTTGGGTCTGTGCTAGCTCCCGCCACCACGTCTGACACCTGGGAAGACCCCGTCCCCAGCACAAGGCCAGCATCCCTGGCCTCGGGCAGGCCCCCCTCTCCCCCGGGGCAGGCCTTTGCCGCTGTGGGGTCAGCCCAGGTACTGCTCTGGGTACTGGGCTCAGCCCCATCCCTGAGCAGCCCACCAGGCACCTCAGCAGCTGCCAGGCCCCTAATGCTGGGCAGTGTCAGTCACACCCTCTCCAAAGGCACGGCCCCTCCCTGCTCATCACATCCAATACCTGGAGCACCTACTACGTGCCAGCGGGAGGCTCTCAGGGAGTTCCCCTTCCTCGGGGTGCAGGAGCACATCTCCTCTCCAAGCCTGGGCCTCTCAGAGAAAAGACAGACTTATTTGGGGAAGGGAGGACAGGTGGGAGGTAGGAAATATCAGCAGTCACCATCGGCCTCAAGGCCTTTCCAGTAAAGTGTAGAAACAGCCCCAGCCCCGATTCTTCCGCTTCTCCAGCTCCTCCTTCCTCTGCAAGTAACTCTGAAGTGCCCTCTGTTAAAAACGCACATGCTCAGCCCCCACCCCAGACCTACCGATTGACAGGCTCTGAGGATGGGACCCCACAATCTGGGGGGAGGTGTTTTTTATTCATCCGCCTCCCCCCACCCCGATATTTCTCCACTGATTTTTAGAGAGAATGGGAGGGGCGGGGGGGGGGGTGACAGAGAGAAAGAAACATCCATGTGAGAGAGACACATCGCTTGGTTGCCTCTCACATGAGCCCCAACCAGGGCCAAGGAAAGAGCCTGCAACCGAGGTCTGTGCCCTTGACCGAAACTGAACCCTGGACCCTTCCATCAGCAGGCCCACCACACTCTATCTGCTGAGCCAAACTTGCTGGGGCAGGAATGTGTGTTTTAACAAGCCCTCCCGGTGATTCTGATGCACCTTCAAGGTTGAGAGCCACTGTCCTACTCCACAACCTCCTTCCACCCGCCATCACCCATCCTGCCAAGCTCCAGGGCTCTGGGATGAGGTGGCATGAGCATGTCCGAATTTCAGGGGCACAGCCTCCAGGAGCCCCGATAACAGGTCCCTTACTAGAGTGCCCCAGGAGACCCCACAAATCCACCTCAGTCATCCAGGGAGCCCCATGCCAGTCGTCCATCAGTGACATCCCCTGAGAACCCGCCAAATGTCCTCAGCGCCAAGAGCTGCACAGCACTGGCCAAAGCAAGTGTGAGGAGGCTGCCAAGAGGCTGCCAGCACGTCCGTCCTCTCCAGCTCCCTCCGGCCCTTCCACCCAGGCACTAAGGCAAAGGTTCGCGTGGCCCATGGCCAGGAAACCCCGGACAGGGAGATGTAACTGCCCCTACTGGCTGCTCGTTCCCAGCCAACAGGCGCTCATCCCGGTGTGGCCCCCTCCTCCGGCCTCTTCCAAAACTGCACGTGGAGCACGACTAGCTTCCCCAGGCTGCAAGCCGCCGCCGTGGGCCGTGAAGCAGAGATTCCTGCAGAAGCATTCCCAAACGCTTTCACAGCAGCTTTCTGTCACTGCCTATTCGCCTCCTCGAGGAGCAATAAAAGCCCCACCGCTACCCTGAGAAGAGAAAAGATGGCAAAGCTGTGTGAGCCCCAAATCCCCTGACCCCCAGAGCCGCGGGGAAAGAGGGCACTGGGCACGGGTGCAGGGCCCCCAGGGCATGGGAGCCAAAGCCAAAGGCACACGTGGGAGGAAAGAAAGAAACTGAAACTGAGTCCTCCTGCCCTCCCTCATCAAACACCAGGGAGTGTTTGAACTCAGGCAGGCAGGGCCAGGGCGGCCGCGGCAGAGAGCACCACCGCACAGGCAGGAAGCCCGGCTCCCAGTCCCACCAGCCATCTGTGCGCAGCTGTGTGACCTGGCAAACCCCCACGTCCTCGGCCCCACAGGCCTCAGCGGCTCATCCACAAAGGGGAGGCTGCATCTGTCCACAGCTCCGGGATGCAGGGAGGTGTGAGCCGACGGGGGAGGGTGCACGGGGAGACACCATTTCTGCAAAGTTTTAAACAGGCGCAAAAATACAACTACACAAACATGCCCATACAGTGAGAACACCAAACCAGACAGTGGTTAAGTCCAGTGAGGGGAGGGAACGGGACTGGAGAAAAGCACGCCTCGGGCCTCAATTCTGTCTATAACATAGTCCGTGGTCGCTGTGAACTGGCCTGAGAGCAGAAAACCCAGAAATGACGGCTGTGACCACCTGAGCCTTTGCAGGCCTTTCTAAATGCTCCTCCCCCGGCGACACCACCTCCAAAGGGAGCTGTGAGGATTACATGAATCTGTCTGTGATACACTGAGTTAGCCCACTGGTGCAGAACCGGGTTAGCGCTTCTCAGCAGGGGGAGGGGAGATGAGGCTCAGCTCCTCATTCCCAGACACCCCCCTGAGCCACAGGTGCCCCTGAGCAGGCCTTCCCCTGAACTAGCAGCTCCCGTGGGAAGGGAACGGGGGCAGGTCCCTCAACCAGGGACCCCTGGGCCCCTCTGTGGCCTCACTGCTCATGCCAAGCAGCCCCACTGCGATGCCAGTGTGGCATTCCTTAATTTTTAAAAAGCTGATTCTATACAATAAACCTCTAAATTCACTATTGCTTAACTTAAAAAAAATAGGTGTCATGTGACAGGGGGTAGGGGAGGCTGGGGGGAGGTCAATGGGAGGGAAAAAAGGAGATATATGTACTACTAATGTAATGCTTTAAACCAGTGGTCGGCAAACTCTTAGTCAACAGAGCCAAATATCAACAGTACAACGATTGACATTTCTTTGGAGAGCCACCTTTTTCTAAACTTAAAACTCCTTCTAACGCCACTTCTTCAAAATAGACTTGCCCAGGCTGTGGTGTTTTGTGGAAGAGCCACACTCAAGGGGCCAAAGAGCTGCGTGTGGCTCTCAGCCACAGTTTGCTGACCACTGCTTTAAACAATTAAAAAAAAAATGAGTGTCTTTCACTGGGGCTGGCGTTTGGGAAATTGTCCCAATTTCTAAAGAGAGCCTCAGTGCTGTGCGAATGCTGACTGCTCCAGCCCCCGCTGGGGGCTGGAGGGCAGGAAGCCGGGGTCTGGCCCGCTTCCGCCGCTCCAGGAAAGCGGGATTCGTGAGCCGCGGCCTCCGCTCCCAGGGCACAGTCTGCAAAAGCACTTTGGGTTCCTGGAAAGAGGCCTTTCCGAAATATCGGGAACTCGACGGCAAAGTGCCATTAGGCATTATCTGGAGGATGTCCGCGGTGTTTGAAAGGGAGCCTCTGCTCTGCCAAACTCCCAGCAGCAGCCAAACAAACAGAGGGGGGTCTCAGAGCAGCACGCACTCACACACACATACATACTCACTCACTAACTCACACACACACGCCCTCATACACTCAACTCATTCACTCATACACTCACTCACTCACTCACACACTCACTCATTCACTCATTCACTCACACACTCACTCATTCACTCACACTAACTCACACACACACACCCTCACACACTCACTCATTCACACACTCATTCACTAACTCACACACACACACCCTCATACATTCACTCATACACTCACACACTCACTCACACACTCACTCATTCACTCACACTCACTCATTCACTCACACACCCTCACACACTCACTCATTCACTCACACTCACTCATTCACTCACACACCCTCACACACTCACTCATTCACTCACTCACTCACAGACCCAGAAAGACACAGAGGTCAAGACAGCAGGACCTTGGCAAAAGCAGCTGCCCTCCCCCAGGCCCTCACACTAGGGGTGGTAGGGAACCTGCTTTTCTCAGAATGAAAAGCCCCATGTATCTCTCCATCCCCAAACCTCAGGCTGTTCGGCTGGGCCTTTTCACACAGGACATAAGGAGAAAAGAGGGAGTCTGACTGCAGCAAGCCCCCTTCCACCTACAGGCAAGGCTTGCCACCTCTCCTCCCAGATGGAAAGCCAAGATCCATTAGGAGACCTGCCTGCAGGAGGCCACCCACCTCACCGCTCCCTCCCCCGGGTTCCCTCCCCTGGTGTCATTTCACCTACAGACGATTTGAAAATAGAGCTGTGCACCACTCTGTTCTACGCCCATGGGTTATCATCAGCTTTGCAGATGGCTTTTAAAAAATAAATCTTCAGGCCCATGAAAATGCTCCCCTGCAAGCCCTGTCCTGGTCTCAACTCACAGGCCTGTGGCCACCACCTGCACAGCCCCCTACCACCAGCCACCCCAAAAAACAAAAATAAGGTAGAGAGGAGAGAGCTAGAAGGGAAGGCTCCCGTCCCCCAGGGATCGCCACTCTGCTGTGCCCTCCACTGAACCATTAGGGGGGGCCTTAGATTTAGACTCTGGGGGCAAAGGTTCAAAACTAGGGGTCAGGAAGGGTACTCTCTTCTCCCTGGCCAGGCCCACAAAAGCGTAAAGCCAAAACTGCTTACCACAACCTAAGCCCCCAAGCTTTCCCTCACCAACTTCCTGAACAGTCTCAAGGCTTAAACCAGAACCCCTAACCTTGGGTTTCACGTGCACAGGCTTAAACAGACAAGATAACACTGAGCCTCAGCTACCTGGTCCCATCAATCCTGTTCGGTTCTCCTAGGGACCAAAGGGACCAACAGGAGCAGGTAACGCTGAAGGAACTGAAGCAGCAGAGAGGGAGGGGGACACGATTGAATCTTAAAGCAGGGAAGTCCGTCATAAAAGCAGGGATCAGCTCGACTTGGGCCAAGGGGGACCGTAGGATCCTCTAGGTTCAGGGGACCTGAGTCTATTCCTGACAGTTACTCCTTCTACTGAAAGTGGAGAAAAATTCAGCCACAATCCTCTACTACCTTTTCAGCCAGACCCATGCCCCCCCCCCCCCCCCCGCCGCCCACACACACACACACACCCCCGTGAGCCTCACAGACTGACCCTCCGTTCAGAGACGTGGGTTACAAACCAACTCTACCCCACTCAGGCTGGGAGACCCGGTCAAGTCACCTACCTCTTCGGAGCCTCGCTTGCCCTGTCTATGAAATGGGGATAGGGCCTCACAAGTTGGCTCAAGGTGATTAAAGGAAAGAAAACCCTATGTGAAAGCATAAATGTTAAAAACCCTGAATCGCATGAGTACTTGATTATACACCATCTTGAGCTGTTCCTTTTTCATTTATACATCCTTGTCTCACAGTTAAAGCAAGGCTGTGTCTGTACTTCTGGTTAATAGATGAATTCTGAGATCGATCCATCTGGGCTCATTCCGCACCTGGCTTACTGGCTGGTCAATCTTAATCGAGTTACTTAACCTCTCTGAGCCTCAAGGAAAATAACCTTCTCCGAAGGGTTGCTAACCAGATTAAAGTAATCCAAACCAGGCAACCTTCAATCAGTGTGAACTATTAGTCTTATTACTTATTTGGAGAACTGAGATGTTTTTAATAAATATTGGTTGTTTGGTTGGTTGATATAAAATAAAACAAATAATTCGCCCTAATCTGTTCGGCTCAGTGGATAGAGTGTCGGCCTGCAGACTCAAGGGTCCCAGATTCGATCCCGGTCAAGGACATGTACCTTGATCCCCAGTAGGAGGTGTACAAGAGGCAGCTGATCAATATTTCTCTCTCATTGATGTTTCTAACTCTCTCCCCCTCTCCCTTCCACTCTGTAAAAAAAAAAAAAAAAAAAAAAAAAATCAATAAATTATATTTTTTTAAAAATAAAACAAGTAATTCTCCTTTCAGTCCTTCTTCCATCTTCTCTTCCCTTCCCAGGAGGTGAACAGTGTTGACATTATCTCCTGGATCGTGGCCCTGTGAAATGCCTTAAATCAAAAGGAGAGTTTCCTTTAGAGACCAAGGGTGCCAGCACCTTCCTCCCCGGCCCTTTCCTGCTGGGTGGCTGAGAGCCTGTCCTTTTATATCTCTAAGCTCAGGATCTTCATCTATCAAGTGCGATCATCCCACATACCTTACAAGGCTGGTGGGAACGTTAAGTGTGGCTGCCAACAGAACACAGCTCACACACAGGTCATGAACAAGAAGGGTTTCTCCGCCCTCCATTCGCCGACACTGTGGGTGAGAGGCCCTTACAACCTCCCAATGAAGAGTGGATCCCAGCCCAGTAGCCCACGGTAGCCAAGGACCAAGCAGGCGGTTTCCAGGGTAACAGCATCCTCTGCATGTACTTCCCACCTCCATCCCCGGCTGCCTTTTATTCTTCCCCCTACCTCTGTGGTGGGCTAAGTCACCTTGTCCCACTATTGCTAAGCAACCCACAAATAGTGCAGCTGCCTCCGAGGGGAGGACCCTGACCCTCCCCATGCCTCAGACTCTGGGGAAAGCTGGCCCTCTGGGACCCCCACCTTGTTATCCCTGGGGGTGGCAGAGATGAGAAGCAATCCCGGGCCAACAGGGTTTGCAGACGCAGGTCCAGGGGGGAAACGAGGAAGGCTACCTCTCCTCCCCAGCCCCGGCCTTCTGGTGATCTATCCGGAAGCAATTCCCAAGAAAAGGGCCGCATCACACATTTTGTGAAAGCTGCCCTTCTTGATTATTTTCCTCTTCTATTCCCTCCCCTCCTACCCCCCACCTCACCCACCACAAACTCAGATCCCTGGCCTTGGAGTGGACAGTGAGGGGAGAGAAAAGGGGACACAGGAATGACAGGAAGAGGGACTCGGTGGCAGAGGGCACCTGAAACTCCTGTGTGGGCTCTTACCGCTGGGAGGTGGGATGACAGGCCGACAGGGCACCGTCACTTGCTCCTTTATGTTACTGAGCATGTTCTGGGGGCTTTTTGAGACGTGATTATACCATGAAAGGCGCCCATTTGAAGCACGCGGTGGTTTTCAGTGTCTTCACACAGTTGCCAGCCATCACCACCATCTAACTCCGGAATGTTTTCCTCACTGGGTTTTGCTCTGTATGCCCGCCTTTGGTTCCATGTTCCTAGACACAGGAGCATTTCCTTTACAAGCAGCAGAGCAAAGTGGTGAGGAGGCACAGCGCCTGGCCTCGGGTCCCAGCTCCCCTCTTGCTGGCTGTGTGATCTGGGAAAAGCCATGTAGCTGCTCTGAGCCAGTTCTCATATCTGTGACATGGGGCAACACAGGACCTACCTCACAGGATTAGATGTGAGGACAGTGCCTAACACTTAGCATGTGCTCAGAAAGCGTGAGAAGCTATGGTTATTACAAGAATTTTTTTGTTTTAACTTAAAACAAGAAAACAAAAAAAAAATCCAGTCCTGCTCCTAGCTCTGGGTCTGGGAAGGTGGCCCTGCCCAGGCAGCAGGGGACTGCCACAGTTTTTGCTGACTTCTCTAGGAGGGGCTGGAGCTGGCCTAGGGCGCTGTCACTCCCACCCATCTCCTCTGTAACCAACGCTGCCATTTGGTGGCTGAACGGGGCCCACAGAGGGAGCAGGCTAGGGTCCTAGCGCTGGGGCATATGATTCCTCCTGGTGTCCCACACACTGAGATCCTGCCAGGCAATCCCCAGCAAGGACAGGACAGGACAGGACGGGGGCAGAGCACAGGAGAGGGCAGGGAGCACCAGACCAGCCTTTTCCATCCGTTCACCTCCCATCTGCTGAGAAGAAAGGATTCTGGGGCTTGATGCTCAGCCTGAGGACCAGCGAGAAACCTGGGCCATGTGTTAAGAAGGATGTGGACTTCCAGGGTGGCTCTGAGCCCTGCTTTGCTGCGTCTCCTCCCCGGTCACTCCCAAGGCTCCTTGCCTCCATCAGGACCACATGTGGACAATTCATACTTAGCAAGAGGCTGGCACCTGAGCTGATGGAAACAGAACCCTGGGCTGGATCATGAGTCTGAGTAGGGTGACCCAGTCTGGCCAGGACTAAGGACCAGGTTAAGGGGGTCTCCTTTGCCCCAGGCCTCTCAGGCATGACCCCTCTGGGGAGTTGGTGGGCCCCAGAACCGCTCCAGGATCCTTGGTGAGGAACTAGATGACCACACTCAGAGGGAATAACGGCAGGACAGTGGGGAAGGTGCCCTCAGACCACAGCCTCTCAGCCAAACAGCAGATCCCAGGAAAGCACTGGGTGGTTACACTGGGGTTAACTGGCTGGAATGGTCCCAACGACACCTGCACAGAGGAATGGGGCTCCAGGGCCCCACCTGTGAGCTGTGCAAACAGCCTGGCCTCTCAGAAAGGCGAGAGGTCAGTTCTGGGAGAAACAAACAGAATAAGAAAGAAGGACAAGGAGTGAGAACAATAGGAGGGGTGTTCCCCCAGCCCATGGGCCCTGCAAGGAAGACAGGCAGCTGCCCTTGCTCTGCCCTTTTAGCCTTCTCCCCTCTCCCTTCCCGTCCTCCCCTCCTTACACACTCACACTCACACACACTCACACACACACACACACACACACACCCCCCACAGCCTCGCTGTCAGGGGAAGGGAGGCTTTCCAGAAGAAACTTCAATCCCTGGCCATGAAGCTCAAATGCCACCAGCCCTTCACCTTCTCCACCACCACAGGCCACTGTGACCACAGCATCTGTCCTGCCGTGACCATGGCATTTGCCTTGGCCATGCTTCTGGCCATTACCGATGCAGCCTGTTGTCATTTTCTGTGTCTTTCAAGTCCTCTCTCCACCTAAGCCATGATTTCCATGACCACACGTGGGCACAGCTCTGATACCTAAGAGGAGTTCAGTCACCGCTCATTGACTGATCCGTGAGAAACTATCAACGTTCTTACGCCGTTAAGGAGCCAGGTGGAGAAGCAGAGTCACTCCCAGCTCTTTCCCGGAGACACACAGTAGCAGGCCGGGGCCTAGGGTCACAGCTCAGGCTCGTGCTGCCCCACGCTGGCTCCAGGTCTGGTGTGACAGGTCCTCACACCAAATTTATGGTTTGTGGCCACTGGCCAGGTGCCCAGCCCCAGATCTTCCCCAAGAAGATGGGAAGAGGGGGCCCAAATCCCAACCACAAACCCCAAACTACAGGACACTCACTGGTCTGACCTGCTCACACTCAGAACTACCCCACAAGGCACGCTCACGGCTCACGGGGTCAGGGCCTCCTCCCACGTCCACCCCGCTGAGAACAGCCTCCAGCTCCTCCTCAAGAATGGAAATGAGTCTCTTCCTTCTCCATTTGAAAAGGCTCGTGGCCAGGATCCTGCAGAAGCCTGCTAGCCTCTTGCTCCTAAAGCCCACCTCCGGTGACCCTGACGGCCCCTCAAGGTCCCATCATGCCTCAAAACCGGAAAGTCGGGTTCACAGAGCGCTCAGGCCGTCTCACACCTGTCTGTCTTGGGCAGCACAGGTGGTCCCCACAGCGCTGATGCTCCAGCCCCCCTACTCTCTCCTTCAGGCTTCGTCAATCACTATGACAACCAGCGGGCACCTGTTCTCAATGCATTCACGTGGACAAGCTCTGGTGAGAAAGCACCTGCAACAGGTCCTGAAGCAAAGCAGGGCCGGGTAAGCTGCTGGGAGGAGGGCCCTGGGGGAGGGCCAAGAATGCCCCAGCCATGTAACAATAGGGCTTGCAAACACACCCAGGTTATCTCGTTTAGAGGAAATTCCTATTTTGAGGTCCTTTTACCTGTCCTGTAACAAGCCGACAAGCACTTTAACATGCACCTCTTCCTCCTATACATCTAGGAAGTAGCGAAAGGCTGAAGAGGAATTTTACAGCATTCTATAGTGAAGGACCTGAGCAGAGGTCAAGTGACATTGAATGAGCCAGAGCTGACTAAAAGGTCAGAGGTCAAGGATGGCACAACTCCCACACATTCCTAGGCAGCCTTGGCTCCTTCCACCTACCTCAAAGCATATTGGGTAAAGGCCATACAAATTCTGGTTCCTCAAAATTGTTAACGTTTATTGAGCACTGACTATCTGCTACGTGCTCTACTAAACTCCCTATGTATTGGATACTTGGCTTAACTCAACTGTATCAGGCAGGAACGATTATCATCTCCATTTCCGGGTTGGAGTCAGCAGGTAGGTCACACAGCTCCAGACGACCTAGAGTTGAAGCCAAGGCACCCAGAGCGTGACTACCGGCAGAGCCGGAGCCAGATACAGCCCCAGGAGCCAGATACAGCCCCAGGAGGGTGGTGTATCTGGAATGTAAAGCATTTCGTCACCCTCTCCACCCCCAGAAGTTCAGAGGCATGCATGACACCATTTCCCAATTATTCAGCGATATTTCTTGACCACCTCCAACAGGCCTGTCTGTGTGCTCGGCACTGGGGATTGGGCAGAGAACCGGGCAGGCGGGGGGTGCCTGCACCATGGGCACTGGCAAGAGGTAAAGCCGGCAGGAGTCAGAAGTGAGAGGGGCAACAGGACAATCGCCAGAGCCAATGCTCTCTTCTCTCTGGTTTTATTTCTGCCAGACACCACCCTGGCCGTAGGAGTCCTCCCCTTTCAGGCAGGCAGACGTCTGCTCCTCCCCACCTTGGCCGTCCTCCCCGCCGAATGGTCGGCTCCCGTGCAGGCCACGCAGTCCAGAGGGCAGTGTAAACAGGGCGGCCTCTCTCCCCGGGGCCTGGCTTAACAGCCTGGCTCCACGTGGGTGCAGAATCAGGATCTGGGCCTGTTTACAACTATGTTCTTACACCTGCCTGTTTCAACATCCATTAGCTCAACAAATATTGATTAAGCTCCTACATGTTAAAAAAAAAAAAAAAAAAAAAAAAAGCAGGGCTGGTGCCTGTGGAAATACACATTCAACCAGAGCCTCCAGGATTTCAGAAGGAAGAGAGAATCACAGAAGCTGCTATTTTACATATCCTCTCCCATCAGCCTGGGCAGTGGCAGGGTGGGGGTTGGGAGGGCAGGAGGGCAGGTATTAGCTCCTTTTAAAAAAAAAAAAAATGTTTTTATTGATTTTAGGGGGGGATGGTGAGAGGGAGAGAAATTGATGAGAGAGAAATATTGATCGGCTGCCTCCTGCATGCCCCCCCCGCCAACCCCGGCATGCGCCCTGACTGGGAATCAAACAACAACCTCTTCGGTGCACGGGTGGATGCTCAACCACTGAGCCACATGGAGAGGTTAGCTCCACCTTTTTTTTTTTTTTTTAATATTCTTTATTGATTTTTTACAGAGAGGAAGTGAGAGAGGGAGTTAGAAACATCAATGAGAGAGAAACATCGATCAGCTGCCTCCGGCACACTCCCCACTGGGGATGTGCCCACAACCAAGGTACATGCCCTTGACTGGAATCAAACCCGGGACCCTTGAGTCTGCAGGCCGATGCTCTATCCCCTGAGCCAAACTGGCCAGGGTGAGCTTAGCTCCTTTTATATAAATAAAAGACTGACAGAGCTTAAGTGACTTGCCCAAAGTCAAAAGCCTGAAAGTGTAGAGTCACAATGCTACCCACAGTCTTAAGATCTGTCCAGCCTGCCTGACACACACCCACACATACATGTAAGGCCATGGGCAAGATCCATGGGGACTATGGTCAACCCAAAAAGACAGGCGTTCAGACCTGCTGCCCCTAGGACAGCTCCTCTGGCGGCTCAGCCTCGAAGGTCAGGAAGACTGGGGGCCAGTGAACACCTCTGACCCGCTGCATTCTGGGTCTGAAGCCAGGGAGTCCGGCCTGGTGAGCTCTGCACTGACGCATTCTTTGAAGAAGGGACAAGCCACGGCCCACCTGCCACACGTCTTGAGTCATGCCTCCTGCCTGTGCAGAAGCCTGAGGGCATGTGCAGCAGGCCTCGCCATTCAGACGAAGTGCTTCCTTCCACGTCATTTAATCCAATCCCTGTAGGAGCCCCAGGGTGTTCGCAGGGCAGGAATGCAGCCCTTTTACAGAGAAAATATAATGGAAGTGCTGGGCTCCTGTCTGTGCACTGTCCGCAGAGTTGGTGCTCCAAAAGTATTTGCTGACTGAGCCAATGAAAGCTGAGAGGAAGTGAAATGACTTGCCCAAAGTCTCACGAATAGTCCTGGTTGCACCAGGGCTGGAAACAGGGTCCTTTGCCTCCCCGCCAGCGGCCTTGCTCTCCCACTGCCCTGTGTCCCCCACCACCACACCCCCACTCTCCTGCCTCCATCTGGAATAGTCAGACGCTGTCCACTTGTCAGTTCTGGTCTCACCCAATGCCTACTCCCCAGGGTCATCAGGGAGGGTGTCAAAAGCAACAAATTACGCTAAGTCCGATTCTCCACTTTATATCCCACTGAGAACGAGGTGAAATCTACAGAGGAGGGGATGGAGGCCCCTGCAAGGCGAATTGATGGCAGAAAAAAAAAACAAAACTTGGGACCAGGTTTTCTGAGTCCAGCCCAAAGCTTGTGCTGTCCAGCTGCTCCCTCCCATCAATCCCACCAAAGCAGGCATTGGCTCCCCTTGGTCCAGAGATCCTGGCAGGACCTGAATAGCCAGGCCCGACTTCCCCACCTCCCTTAGCCAACCAGGGACAGGAAGGCGAAGTTGCCTGCCTTCGAACAGGGTTGCATCCCAGCCCCACCCCGCCCCAGCCCGGAGCTCTGGGCTGGTTAACTTCCCCCTCCGCCCCTCATTCCCTCATCCTCATGTGGGCCTGGCTCCAAGCTGTTAGGAGTAACAACTGGGACAATATATGTGACTAGATCAGAACAATGCCTGGCACACACCAACCAATGCCAGCTTTTGGAACTGTTGAGTTTGCCCAGTAGATTACCACAGGTCCCAGACCACTCAGTTGCCACACCACCCCGGCCAGAGTTTTCTGAGTAGATATACATAGAGATAGAGATAGAGATAGAGATAGAGATAGAGATAGAGATAGAGATAGAGAGAGAAGGACACTCTATCACTTTCCTTCCCAAATATATTTAATATGTTCATTCATTCATTTGATAATACTGAATAGTCGCCTGCTCCGTGCTGGGGAAACAAGAGTTGGTACTTCCCAGGAACTGAGTCTTCCTCACTTCTCATTCTCGGGCAGTCCGGTCACTCCCACCCCTCCTAGGCTTACAGTAAGCAGCTACTCCGTAAACAACCATTTCCTTCTCTTCTACTCCCCACGGGTGACCCCAAGACACCCACCATCCTAATCTCGTCACTCCTGTCCACGTTAAAAAATCTATTCTCAAGAAGGAAGGCTTCACCCTGAAATTTAAAAAGAGCCCTCCTCTGCCTTGCCTCCACGGGAATTTCTGTCACCCACTCCCCTCTCTGCTCCACCAATCGCCCAGCTGTCCCAGGACACAAGGGGGTAAGTGGGGTCCTGTCACAGCTCCCCCGGAGGAGACAGAGAGGAAGAGAGGGGGTGGTCTTCAGTGACTGCTGTATTTCCATTGAATCAGTCAGCTCAAAGCCGGGGCACCTGGGGATGTCGCTTAGGGCCCGGCCCAGCCAAAGCCTGCCCGGGTGTCAGGTCGACTGGCTCTGAGGAAGCCCTTTGTGTGTGTGTTTTAAATTACCTCTACTTGTCTGATGAAGTGAGTAAAAGGGCTTAGGATTCCTGAGTGAGCTAATACAGGATGCCTTTGGCTGAAGAAAAGAAAAAAAAAAACTTCAGTCGGCTCCCTAACCTCCCCCCCCTTTTAAGTTTAAAAAAGGGAATGAATGTTACCATTTTTGGACATGAGCGTTCTCCCTCAAGCCCAGCCCTAACCGCACTATCCAGAGGGACGCGCCATCCTGTCCCCCCCCCACCCCAACCTCCATTCCCAGATCAGCAGGGGGTGGGGGAATGGGGGTGGGGCGAAGAGGGATGAAACGGGGAGGGACCGGATGGTGGGGGTTGGAGGCAGAGAGAGGGGTGTCGAGGGTACGTGGCCGCCTGGGGCAAGACCTCACCGCGCAGGCAGGAAGCAAAGGCGGTGTCGGGGCGCCCTCCCCCCACCCAAAGAGTGGTTTCTGACCTCTTCCTGCCCCTGGCCACTGCGCCGGGAGTCCCACCGCCGGCTGAGAGCCGGGCTCGGGGGTGGAGCGCGCACCGGGCACACGGAGGCTGGGACAGGGCTCGGTGGCTAACGCAGGGATCCCCATGACCCTAAACATTCCCGGAACAAACCCCGGCCCTGAAGCCCCTCCACTCAAACCAAGCTGCCTACATTCGCCTTCTCCCAGGAATGAGCAGGGTCCGGAGGGGCAGGACGCTGACCCAAGCCCACCTCCGCTCGCAACCAACAACCCAACTGAGTGAAGCAATCAAACGGTCTGCCGTCCTGACCCCGCCCCCGGGGGCCCGCCGGGGAGCCCGCGAACACCCCAACCCCGCTTCGGCAGGTCCCCCTCCGGGCCGGCCCGGGGGCGGCTTCCGATCCTCCCGCGCCCTCGCTCCCCGCGGTCTGCGGGCCGGGCAGGAGGTGCCCCCTCCGCCTCCCCAGCCCCGGGCAGCCCAGGAAGCGCGCTGCCACCGCACGCCCGCCATATGGAGAGGCGGCCAGGGGGCGGGGAAGAGAAGAAGGGAAATCGATCCGGAGCCGCAGCTACCGAGCAGCCGGGGGCTCAGCCCCAGCCTCCCGAGCACCGCCCCAGCCAGCGCCCTGCCCACGCGGGACGGTGCGGCTGCGGCGGCAGCCGGGTGACCTGGCTCACCAGCCCCCAAAGCGACCCGCCCGAGGGCGGCCCCGCTGCCCCAGGGTCCGGCTGGGCGTTCGCGGGCTCCGGGGCAGGGGCTCTCCCCCTCCCGCCCCCCGCCTGTAACCCAACACCCCACACCGAGCGGCGGGCGCGCAGCCCCCGCCCCCGCCCGCGCGCCAGGAACCGGCTCCCAGTCCCGATCCGCTAGCGCGGCGGGCGGAACGGAGCGGGCCGGGGGCAGCAGGGGGCTGGGGCGGCTGCTGACCTTTCTCTGCTGCTTCTCCCAGGCCGGGTCCAGCAGCAGGTCTCGATCCCAGTCCTCTTCGGGCTGCATGTAGTCGTTGGTTTGCTGGGAATCATAATGGTCCATGGTGGTGCGCGCGTGCGAGGAGCTGGGTTTCCTCCTCCACCTTCTCTCCCGGCGGCGGCTGCCCCGGAGCGGGGTGCGAGTGGAGCCGGGCGGCGCTGAGCTGGCGGGGCCGGGCTGGCTCCCCTGCGCCCCGGTCCGCCGCGGCGCGGCTCGCGGAGGCTGCTGGCGGCGGCGGCGGCGGCGGGAGCTCGCGGACGGCCAGCCTCGGGGCTGGCGGGCGCTCGGACCTGGTCTCCACGCACACTGAGCGGGGCCCACACGCTCGCGCTGCCGGAGCGAGGCGGGCGGGGGCGGGGGCGGGGGGAAGGGGCAGAGCCCTCCCTAGGCTCTCTATTGGCCAGGCCGAGTTGCCCAAACTTCCCCCCATCGCCTCTCATTGGGAATTCCTGGCATCCGTCAGCGGGGCCGCCGAGCATCGAGGTGGACGGGGCGGCTCCTTCCCCCCGGCGCGCACGCCCCCGCCCGCACCCCGGGCTCCCACTCCCCTGGGGCTCATGTGATTCCAGCTTCAGCCGAACGGGACCGAAGCCGGGGACGCCTCGTCCAGCTCAGGGACCGAGCGGCGGCGGCTCCGGAGCCCCCGGAGCCGCCGGGAGCTGGACACCCGCCCTGCCCGCGGGGAGGCCCAAACTCGGGCGCGCGGGTGTCACTGCGCTCCCACGCGCGCTCCGGACCCAGGTGGCCGGGGCTGGAGAAGGACCGCGAGGGAACCCGAGTACAGTAACATTTCATTTTCTGTTTCCCGAGGCTCCGAGAGATCGGGCACCGAGGAAAGGGGCGGGGAATGCGGGAACGGAAAGGAATTTCCTGGGAATTTCCTGACTCCGCCGCCCCCACCCCAGCCCCGCCCGGCTCCACGCGGCCGACCCCTGCCCTCCCTCCGGGAGCCAGGTTTCTGGCCAGACATCTGCGCTCAGAGGCCACGAGCTTTCCCGCCCGCCCTTGGGCTAAGCCTCGGGGCTCCCCAGGTGGCAACGTGTGTCCCCCTTCCCTCCCTCCCCCCCCCCCCTAGCTTCCCGGGAACCCCTGTCGGAGCTATCCTCCTACACACCCGGGCATCATCCTGAAAATTGGGAAGGAGGGCCCTGAGTAATCTACCCGCTCCACGCCTCCCCCCTCCACCCAGCACACACCGGACAGATAAGGAGGCGAGGCCCAGAGGTGAGCTTGAATAGGGATGTAGCAGGTTCTCAGAACTCCACAGGCTAACCCTGTAACCTCAAGCCGACCAGCAAAGGCTTATTGTTATTGGAGGAGAAAGGAGGGCGAGACTACCTGAACACCTCTTAGTGCCTGCCTGGGCCTCCTTCCCGTGATCTAGCAAGAGGAGGGTCTAAACATCTGCCCCAGCAGTGACAGGCACCTGGAAGAGGCAGCCTCGCATCCTGGTGGGCTCCGGAGGGACCCCACTGGCTGAAGAACAGCAAGTACACCTCCAATGGCTTTTGTGCATAATAGTGCTTAATTTATATGTGTGGCCCTGAAGGGTGGCCAAGTCAGCGGCAAAAACGCAAGGGTGATGGTCCAGGGGTGAGTGAAGGTGCTAAGGACAAAGTTCACGGACAGGAAGGGCCATCAATTAGGCTGCTGGAAAGACCACAGATGGGAGAGGTGCGGAAAGCGCCTCTGACTCTCAGGAGAGCCAGCTGATGCTACTGTAAGCAGATATCCGTGGCGGTGTTGCTCCCTGCATCATTAGCCGACCTCACACACTTAAGCAAGTGCTACCAGTCAGCACTGCGCTTGCCACCCGCCCCTGGCTGAGGAAGCGCGGCTTCTGAGCCACAGAGACAGCAGATTTATGGACTATTTTATAACCACTTCTAAACAACGGCTCTCAGCCTGACATAGAGGGTAATGGTGGTGCTATAGCCATTCATTCGCTCAGTAAATATCTGCCGAGCCCCAAATGTGTGTCAGGGGAGGTGCTAGGTGTTTTGTAGATGAGAAAAAAGACACAATCCCTGCCCCTCTGCAGCCCTGCAGAGACAGACACACAAGCAAAAACACACTGCAGTGGGCCAGCTGGGCTCCATGTTTGAGCGTCAGCCTATGAACCAGGAGGTCACAGTTCAATTCCTGGGCAGGGCATATGCCCAGGTTGCAGGCTTGACCATGGATCAATGATTCTGTCTCATCAGTGAGGCCTGAATTCCGGCACGTGGGTGTAATTTCTGTCTCTCTCTTTTCTTCTTCTTTACCTCTCTGTAATCAATAAAAAGTATATTAAAAAAAATACACTGCATAGAGATAGATGCAAGGGAATAGATCTGACCCGGGGACCTAGAGCACAGAGGAAGGACCATGGAGCCCAGCCTGGGAAAGGAAGCCAGGTATAACTTTTTGGAGGAGGTGAAATGCACATGAGCTTTTAAGAGTGAGCCAGATGAAGAGGGGTGTGGGAAGTTATTCCAGGCAGAAGGAACAGTGTGAGCTAATAGACGGGGGCAGGAAACTGCATGGTATAGAAGGAATGCCCCTTGTTTCAGTGTGTCTAGACTAGAAGTTCAAGGCTGGGAGGGGTGAGAGATGGGGCTGCAGAGGTGGGCAGCAGCCAGACCGAGAAGGCCTTGTGTGAAATGTGGATCTGAGGGGAGCAAGACTGGCTGGAGGATGTGACAATGAGTTGCAAAGCTCTTCCAAAAATCCAGATAGAAAACGCTTGGACCTTCTGGGCTGCAATGACAGAATACCATAGCCTGATGGCTTACACAGCAAACATTTATTTCTCACAGTTTTGGAGGCTGGGAAGTCCAAGATCAGATTCAGTGTTCGGTGGGAGGCTGCTTCCTGTTCCTTAGATGGCATCTTCTCACTGTGCCCCCATGTGGCAGAAGGGGCAGGGAACTCTCCGGAGTCCTTTTTATCGGGATACTAATCCCACTCAGGCGCGCTTTGCTCTTATGACCTCGTCACCCCCCTAATACCACCACATTGGGGGGTAGGATTTCAATGTATGAATTCCAGGCTGAGTCTATAGCAAATGGAGAAGAGTAGCTAGCCTTAGGAGATAAAACTGGGAGGCTTAGGCGTTTGGATGTGAGGATGTGGGAGGAGTCTTTGTTGCTCTCAACAAATGCCCAATATGGGACAGACCGTGCACTTTACCTAAATTACCTTATGTAAGCTCACCTTATGAGGTGAGAATTAGCTCCATCTTAAGAGAAAACCAACAAAATCTCCAAGAGGTAGCTAACTAGTTCGAAGTTACATAGTTACGTGTGGCTCCCAAACCCATGCTTTTAACCCAGTGGTCTTCAGCTCCAGGTTAGTTTGACACCTCCCTCCCAGGAGATATTTGGCAATGTCTGGAGACACTTTTTCGTTGTCTCAATGGGCAGGTTAATGTTAGCATCCGGTGGATTGAAACAAGGGATACTGCTAACCATCCTACCATAGACAGTACAGTCTCCCCACAAGGAAGAATGGCCCAGCTCAACGGATCGGCAGTGCTGAGATATAGTTTTCACATGGGTATGGAGGATCCGGTGGAAATACAACCAATTGAGATAAAGAATTTCAGGTTTGCCCTCACTGGTTTGGCCCAATGAATAGAGCATCAGTCTGTGGACCAAAGGGCCCTGGGTTTGATTCCAGCCAAGGGCACATACCGTGGTTGCAGGTTCCTCTCTGGCCTGGGCCCTGGTCAGGACGCATGCAGGATGCAATTAATTAATGTGTTTCTCTCAAATGGATGTTTCTGTCTTTCCCTCTCTCTTCCATTCTCTCTAAAAGATCAATGGGAAAATATCCTCAAGTGAGGATTAACAAAAAATAATTAAAAGTTCAAAGTAACTTTAAAAAAAAGAATTTCAGGTTTGGGAGTGGAATCATGGATCCAGTTTGAATACATTAACTTGAAGTGCTTTGAGAATGCCCAGCTTCAGCTGTCCAGAAGGAAGTTGACTGCATAACCCCAACCTCAGGGGAAACAGAAATTTGAGAGTCATCTGCATATGGTTAGTACTGACACCATGAGATAGCCTTGGAGAATGCCTACGTGGAGCAGAGAAGACCAAGGACAGAAGCCAGAAAAGCAGCACTTAAAAGAGGAGGGTAGCCCTGGCCGGTGTGGCTCAGTTGGTTGAGTGTTGGTCACCAGTTCGATTCCTGATCAGCGCACACACCCAGGTTGCAGGTTTGATCCCTGGTTGGGGTGTATACAGGAGGCAACTTCACATCAATGTTTCTCCCTCTCTGTCTCTTCCTCTCTCTCTAAAATAAGTAAAAAGCATATTTTAGGTGTGTGGGGGGCGGGGGTTGTTAACCAGAACCCCTGAGTGAGAGAGAGAGGAAATGATGAGTGAACATGAGGACCCTGACCATATGGTTCCATGAAAGTCAACGGAGTGAACTTTCAACGTGAGAGGAATCAGAAAAGTCTGGAAAGTAAAGCTTAAAAAGTGTTCTTTGGATGTGACAGTTAGAAATTCGTTGGTGACCTTTGCCTGTGGAATTTTAGTAATATGGCCAAAGCTGTGAGTTTCAGGTGCTAGGAGCTGAAGAAATGGAGACGGTGCACATAGAAGGGAAGAGGAAACATTGGGCAGTAGTTAGAGGGGGAACTGGGGTCAAAGGAGGAATTTTTTAGGACAGGAGAAACTTGAGCTGTTTATAGTCTTAGAGGAAGAATTCAGTTGAGATAAACGGCTTGAAAATTTAAGCAGAAGTATTGGAGGGATGGCACCAGGTTCTTGCGGAGACAGAACCATGTGGGTTCTAGGATGCAGGCTAAAGGATGGGCCAGTAGGAAGAGGAAAGCCCCTCATGTTCTGAGAGGGGAGGGAAGGAAGGATGGCAAGGATGTTCACAAGTGTGCAGGAAGAGAGGAAGAGAGTGGGTTGAAGCAGTAACTGATGACCTGTCTTCTCAATAAGAAGGAGGCCCTGGATGATGGGCCAATCTTTTTTTTTTTTTTTTTTTTTTAATATATTTTATTGATTTTTTTCAGAGAGGAGGAGAGAGGGATAGAGAGTTAGAAACATCGATGAGAGAAAATCATTGATCAGCTGCCTCTTGCACACACACACACACCCCCCATACTGGGGATGTGCCCACAACCAAGGTACATGCCTTTGACCGGAATCAAACCTGGAACCTTTCATTCCGCAGGCCAACGCTCTACCACTGAGCCAAACCAGTTTCGGCTGGGCCAATCTTTTGAATCAGAACTCACTGGTGACCATCAACTGGTGATGCTAGTCCCATTTAATACCACTGTCTATAGAGAAAACAGTTACTAAATGTGTTGCTTTTTTAGTGCTGCTAAGGTACATGCATGTTTATAACATCCTTTTTTTTTTAATTGGGGTGTAACACATAAGTGGTCTAATCTTAAGCACAAAGCTCAGTGAAATTTTACACGTCTGAGCTCATATGAAACATTTCCAGCATCTCAGGTTTTCTCGTGCCCCTCTCCAGTCCACAGAGGAAACCACTTTTCTGACTTCTTATCACCAATGATTATTTTCACTTATTTTTGAAGCTTATACAATGTGTACACCTTTGTTTCTTGATTTTTACTGGATTTAGTGTCTATGAGATTTGTTTATGTTGTAGATTGTATTAGTAGCTAATTTTTTGTTTGTTTATTTGTTTGTTGGTTTTTTTCCTCTTATGTAGTATTTCATTGATAAGTATATCCCCGAATAATTTATCCACACTCCTATGGATAGGCATTTGCATTGTTTCCAGTTGGGAGCTACTATGAATAAAACTGCTGTGAACATTTTGTGTGTTTTTCTGGTGAACATATGCATTCTTTTCTGGTGGGTATCTACCTAGGAATGGAATTGTTAGATCATATGGTAGGTATGCTTCATTTTAGTATATATTGCCAAACAGTTTTTCAAATTAGCTGTAACAATTTGTTCTCCAAGCAGCTGGGTGTAAGAATTTCAGTTGCTCTACATCCTCCTACCGCCTCATATTGTCAATTAAAAAAAAAAAAAAATTAGTCATTAAGATTTGTGAGTAGCCCGGCTGGTGTGACTCAGTGGTTGAGCGTCAATCTATGAACCAGGAGGTCATGGTTTAATTCCTGGTCTCGAAATTTAATTCACTCAAAAACTGTTTATCAAGCAACTGCCCAGTGCCTACCACCATGCTGTAAAAGCAAATTAGTCAGGTGTGGTCCTATCTCTCTTAGAACAGATGGCAGTAAATCCAGGCATGCTAGGGCCTACTTAAGAATGCAAATAATTTGTTGTTACTTCCTGGTATTGGGGGTATAAAATAAATGTGCTGGGAGGGGTCGTAGTCTTCCTGCCTCTTCAGCAGACAGAATGGCGGCCCACCCAGCTCCCAGCTTAAACCCCCCCCCCCCAAAAAAAAGAAAGAAAAGAATAAATGGCAGATATGTGATAGATGTTCCATATGATTGTTTGGGGAGGCTGTTTGCTTTGGTGGGAAGCTGAAGCAGGTCTATTTCATATGAATTTTCAATAAAAAGCTTAACAAAAAACAAACAAACAAAAAACAGCTCTTGGAAAAAACCCTGGGGTCACAGGGGCAGCCAAAGTGGAATGAAGTAAGATCATGAAGAAAAATGAGAGGATTTCTCTGAACTCAATCCTGACTCCTTTCTTCCCGAGGCTCAATCTTTGTTGCCTTTTCCCCATCCAGCCTCTGGATTTCTCTGTGTGTAATGACAAAGGAACCGAGATTTCACGTAGATATCTTGCCATTCTGCTGGCCAGTGGGTATGAACTGAGACTTAAGCGGTTTGCACAACCCTCCCCTACCAGCCAGGCTTTTCTCCGAAGCTTTTCAAAAACACACAGAAATTTCTGACTCATCAGAGCCCTCTGAGACTCTAGCCCAATCAGTTACCAACACTCAAAAGGGCAGCTGCTTCTGCCCCGGTCCAGCCGGAAATGAGTCACCCAGAAAGCCACAGGTGCTTTGCTGTTGAAAAAACCTAGCTCTGGGGTGGGTGGGCTAACTTCCCTGGGAAAGAAGGAGGGATCATTATGCCTATGAATTCTGGGAGTGTTTATCAACCACCCACTCTGCGCCAAGCAGAATGCAGGTAGACCCAAAGAAGAATTGTCTTCCCAAGCCTCCTGGTCTAGCTGGACAGGCTGTTGGCTTCTTTCCCTAGAATTCTTTCATCCCACAGATAGCTACCAACAGGCACAGACTGAGTAATAGAAATGAATTGGACTGACATGTGAAATGGCATAAAGAATGTAGAGCCTGCCCTAGCTGGTTTGGCTCAGCGGATAGAGCGTCAACCTGCTGGTTCCATTCTGGTCAAGGGCACATGCCAGGGTTGTGGGCTCAATCCCCAGTAGGGGGACATACAGGTGGCAGCCAATCAATGATTCTCTCCCTCTCCCTTCCTCTCTGAGACCAATTAAAATAAAAAAATAAATGTAGAGTGTACCCTGGCCCAAGAGCCAATAAGCTCAGTTGTTTGGAGTGTCATCTCGTACACCAAAGGGCACATACATACCCAGGTTGTGGATTTGATCCCTGGTCAGGGTACCTGTGGGAGGTAGCTGATCTCTCTCTCTCTCTCTCTAAAAGTCAAATTAAAAAAAAAAAAAAAAAAAAAAAAGTAGCGTGCCAGCCCAGCACCTGTCATGTAGCAGGCCATTTTAATGCTAATAAGTTCCTTTTTCTTACTCTACTGTGTATAACTGATCACGCAAGGCCCTGTGGGAAACACAAACAAGTAGGATCTAGATTCTAGAAACTAAAAGCACATAGACCTCCCAGCCTGGAGATCTTGGAATTTCCTTTTTTGAGTCCTGAACCTCTAACCTTACAGCCTACTGGTACAAAACTCCCTACAGGCTCTTCCTAAGAGCTAAAAGCACATACAAGGCCAGGAGGGAGGGAAAATCACTATGGTTTAGGGGGTTTCTAGCTCAGAAGGCCAGAGACTCCGTTTTGTTCTCAGTCCCAATATCAATCAAATTCATGAACTTGATTCCCCCCCAAACATCTATAGAACACCATTTATAACAGAATTTTCTGCCTTATTGTAGTCCTTTGTGCACATTTTATCTCCTACTGTCCCTATGTGGTCTCACCCCCTTCCTTTCCCACAGAGCCTAACACAGGGCCTAGGACATAACAGGTGTTCCAGATGGATCTTTGTTGAATAAAAAGTGGCATTAATCAAATTCCATCTCCATGCCTCAGTTTCCCCCATCAACCCATGGGGGTCCCTGGGAGGCGGGTTCTTCACCATAGCACACTTAAGCATTCCCTAAGTCCTCCGACTTCCCAAAAGGCCAGTGCTGGAGAAATCAGCTTGGCCACTTCGCTAATCATATGTCCCAGCCAGCAGCTCTCGGCTCTCACCAAGCCTAAGTCCTCCACCAGCTGTGCCAGTAAAAGGCTGTTTGCCTCTGGGCCAGTTCCTGCCTCTCCAACTACAGTCCGGTCAGGGGAGGAAAGAAGTGGGTGGTTTTCCTCTTGCAGGATCTCTAGGAAAAAAGTCTGACCTGAAGGAGGCAGAAAAGTCTCTTTGTAGCCCACGTTCTGCCTAAATCCAAGATCTTAGGTCTCAGGTGATGGGACATTGGGCCCCCGTCTGGTGCCTTCTTTTGCATTTTTTGCATAAATCTCTTCCCCAAATTTTAGGGGTCAAAACCAAGCAGGGGCCTTAGAACTCTCCACCTCAGATAGCTACCCTGAGGTCAGCTCTATGAACAAGAGCTAGTCAGACCTGATAGCCGCCCAACCTAAGCCCTCCAGGAGGGCGGAGACCTCTCCCCCACTTCACTGTACTTCCTAGCAAATACCAGAGCAAAAACACCCAAGTCACAGCTGGGAATTTCCTGTAGAGCAGGACACTCCCCTCCCCCTTTGGGAGTTGGCAGGCAGATTCCAGGCTGGGGGAGTAAATTGCAGGGAAGTCTGATTCATTCCAGCTCTACCCATCACCCACTCCTCCCAATAGCAACTGGGTCCCACTGGTTTTCCACCGAAGCTCGATCCTAGAGGCCTGCCCAGGTCACTTCCATGGATAGAATGGGGTAGTTTTTGGGAGCAGGTATCTCCTCTGGGTGGCAGAGAAAAAGCCCTGAGTGAGACATGAGCTTACTGGGCTTCAGATCTTCATCTGCAAAATGAGAGGGCTAGACTCACCAGATGATCTTTAAAAAATATATTTTTATTGATATCAGAGAGGGAGAGAGAGGGAGAGAAACATCAATGATGATAGAGACTGATTGATCTGCTGCCTTCTACATGCCCCCTGCTGTGGACCGAGTTGGCCACCCAGCTTTGTGCCCTGACTGGGAATCAAATCGTAACCTCCTGGTTCATAGGTAAACACTCAGCCACTGGGCCACATAGGCTGGATTCACCAGATGATCAAACTCTGAGCCCTGTTCTCACATCTCCCATCTTTCTCAGGCTCCTCCTTAAAAAGAGGGTCTGAATCTTCTGAAACAGTGTTTCTCAACCTTGAATACTAAGCAAGTTCCTTTAGGAAGGACACAAATTCTCACAACGTTACCTAATTTTTGTTTTAATGTTCCTTAAATGTGCAGACATAACCAACTAGGTACACACTTCTTAGGGTTTTAGGCTTACAATCAAAACAAGCTTACAAACTCTACCTAAAGGAAACTACAAAATCAGTAAAATTCAAATTAGTCATTAATTTAAATGTGACTTTTTTTTTCTTTTTTCTTTTTTTTCTGAAACTAAACTGCTACTCCCGGCAAGATTGAAATTCTGCTTAGAGCAGGTGGTTCTTTTGCTCTCAGGACGCCCGATTACCATGTGCCAAAGGATGAGTCAGTTCTCCTACCACATTCTCTATTTGAACCACTTCATCAGGGCACCATTTAACCCCACTTGGTGGGAACACACTGTAATGCATTAAGTCCTCTCTGATGTTTTCTCATGAGTACTCAACTATTAAAATATAAAATATAAAATTTTTTAATAGTTTATTGATTTTTTTTCAGAGAGAGAGGAAGGGAGAGGGAGAAAGAGAAACATCAATGTAAGAGAACAACATGGATGGACCGATTCCTGTATACTCCCACAGGGGATCAAACTCAAAACCCGGCATGTGCCCTGACCAGGAATCAAACCAGCAACCTCCTGGTACACAGGAAGATGCCCAACCAACTGAGCCACACCGGCCAGGGCTAAACATATTTTTTTTCTTTTTAATCATTTTGCTTTATTTCACTTAAACATTTTATTGATTTTTTACAGAGAGGAAGGGAGAGGGATAGAGAGTTAGAAACATCGATGGGAAACATGGATCAGCTGCCTCCTGCACACCCCACACTGGGAATGTGCCCGCAACCAAGGTACATGACCTTGATCGGAATTGAACCTGGAACCTTTCAGTCCACAGGCTGACGCTCTATCCACTGAGCCAAACCGGTTTTGGCTTTAATCATTTTATTTTAAAATATCTATTTATTTTTATTGATGTTAGAGAAAGAGGGAGGGATAGAGAGAAACATTGATGTCAGAGAGAAACATCAATCAGCTACCTCCTGCACGGCCCCTGCTGGGGATTGAGCCCAAAAACAGAGCATGTGCCCTGCTGACCAGGAATCGAACCAGTAACTTTTGGTGCATGAAATGATGCTCAACCAACTGAACCCAAATGAACACAGCAATTTTTAATCATTTTGCCAACAGGATCCTTCTCTCAAGTTTCCATGTCTTTATCTGTAACAGAAAGAGAATCACCTTCATCCACCTACTCCACAGAATGGCTGTGAACATTTATTCATTCATCCAATTCATTATTGATTGAGTACTTACTACATGTCAGGCACTGACTGGGCATAGAGGGTGTAGCAATAACCAGAATGGACAAAAATCCTTGTCCTGTGGAGCTTACGTTCCAATGGGAGAGGCATAATAAATAAATGATAAAAACAATATGATTCTCTTTAGGAAAAAAAATAAAGCAAGAAAGCCAAAACCGGTTTGGCTCAGTGGATAGAGCGTTGGTCTGCGGAATGAAAGGTTCCGGTTCGATTCCAGTCAAGGGCATGTACAATACATTGGTTGCGGGCACATCCCCAGTAGGGGGTGTGCAAGAGGCAGCTGGTCGATGTTTCTCTCTCATCGACGTTTCTAGCTCTCTATCCCTCTCTCCTCCTCTCTGTAAAAAATCAATAAAATATATATTAAAAAATAAATAAATAAAAGGTCCCAGGTTTGATTCCGGTCAAGGGCATGTACCTTGGTTACGGGTACAACCCCAGTGGGGGTGTGCAAGAGGCAGCTGATCGTTGATTCTCTCTCATCGATGTTTCTGACTCTCTATCCCTCTCTCTTCCTCTCTCTAAAAAATCAATAAAATATATTTTTTTAAAAAAAAGAAAGAACAAAGGTGTCCATACACAAGCATGCTAAGTTCACAAGCACTGAGTTGTTTGGTCCTACTGCAATATACATCTAACACCTAATTTAAAAAAAATTAAAAATAAAGCAGGAAAAGGGAATAGAGATTATGGAGACCCAATATGTGGATTTTCCAACACTATCATGCAATTCTCTGACTATCAGCTGGGCGTTCAACAATTCAGTTCATTTCTGACACTATCTACCTGGAGACAGCATAAGATTCCATGGGTGAAGGACTCAATATAAGGCGTCAGAGCCAACTGCAGTGCAAGTCTAGGTTGTCACTCATGCTTGACTGACCCATGA